>NC_142010.1:126226521-126383060 GCF_049901735.1 Notechis scutatus
TTTTACAGTAGACAACGTTGAAAAAGCACTACGCAACCTAAAACCATCTCTATCTATTGGACCGGATGGAATATGTGCCTACTTCTTAAGAAAGCTATCCACTGCCATAGCCAAACCTCTAAGCATAATCTTTGAAAAATCTTTCAGGACCAGCTCCTTGCCCAACCTATGGTTACATGCCACAGTCATCCCTATCTTCAAAAAGGAGACCCAAGCCTAGTTGAAAATTACAGACCAATCTCCTTATGCTGCGTCACCTGTAAAGTCATGGAATCAATTATTAATCAATCCATCATCCTCCATTTAGAGACAAACAACCTACTCTCCAATAAACAATTTGGTTTCAGAAAAAAACTATCCTGTAATCTGCAACTCTTACACTGCAAAAACATATGGACTACACAACTCGACCAGGGCAAAGCAATAGAGCGCAATCTACATAGACTTCTGCAAAGCCTTTGATTCAGTGGTACGACAAACTACTCCTAAAAATAAAATCTTATGGTATCTCTGGACAACTGAATAACTGGATAGAAGCATTCCTGTCAAACAGACAACAAATGGTCAAAATTGGGAACGCCTATCAAATCCAGTACCTGTCAATAGTGGTGTTCCCCAAGGCAGTGTTCTAGGACCAACTCTCTTCATAATCTACATAAACGACCTTTGCGATCATATCAAGAGCAATTGCGTTCTCTTCGCTGATGATGTAAAGCTGTTCAATACCACAGACAATACTACTACCCTACAAAAGATCTAGACTATGTATCTGAATGGTCTAACATATGGCAACTTCAAATCTCAACAAATAAATGCTCTGTCTTACATATTGGTAAAAAAAATCAGAAAATAAAATACAAGCTGAATAGTCAAGATCTTGTTGATGACCCAAGCTCTGTAAAGGACCTGGGAATACTCACCTCTAATGATCTAAGTGCTAGAGCCCACTGCAACTACATAGCCAAAAAGGCATTAAGAGTTGTTAACCTAATCCCTACGTTGCTTTTTCTCTGGTAATGTCTCACTACTAACCAGAGCATACAAAACATTGCTAGACCAATACTCGAATACAGTTCATCAGTCTGGAATCCTTATCACGTATGTGATATTAACACAATTGAGAAAGTCCAGAAGTATTTCACAAGAAGAGTTCTCCACTCTTCTACCCGTTGTAGAATACCTTATGCCACCAGACTCGAAATTCTAAAACTAGAAAACCTCGAATTACGCCGTCTTCGATCCGACTTAAGCATGGTATATAAAATCATACATTGCAATGTCCTACCTGTCAATGAATACTTCAGCTTTAACCATAACAACACAAGAGCACACAACAGATACAAACTCAAAGTAAACCGCACCAAACTTGATTGCAGGAAATACGACTTCAGCAATAGAGTGGTCAATGTCTGGAATACTCTACCCGACTCTGTAGTCTCTTCCCCAAACCCCAAAAACTTTAACCTGAGACTGTCTACTATTGACCTCACCCCTTTCCTAAGAGGTCTGTAGGGGCGTGCATAAAGCGCACCAACGTGCCTACCGTCCCTGTCCTATTGTTTCTCTTATTCTTTTATTTTTCTTATATGTACCTATTTCATATATTCACAACCATGTATACACTTGTACTTATTATCTTGTAAACAATTGACAAATCAAATAAATAAATAAAATAAATAAATAAATAACGGGCGGAAACATCTGGCAGGCAACAACCTTCTACTGGTAAATGGCCCTTTCGGGGGGGAGGGGGTCATTCTTTCCGTCGTTCTAAGTAATCCCTCGTTCTCCCCACCCATCGGAGGTCGCCTAGCCTTCTTTGCCTCCAAATGGGAGGAGTCAATGACGGATGCCTGGGTGCTCAGCACTATTAGGTCAGGGTTACAATTGGACTTCCTAACCCCACCCCCCAAAATTTTTTTTGATCTGTCCTGTGTCTCGGGACATTTCCAGGCAAGCCCTCATGAATCAGGCCATTCAGCACCATCTTGAAATCAGGGCTATTCAACCAGTTCCCCCGTCTCAATGTGGACGTGGGCTTTACTCTCGCCTTTTCATCGTTCCCAAAGCCTCAGTGGGGGTGGCAAGCCATCCTTGATCTAAAATTTCTCAACCAATTTGTAAAATACAGGCGATTTAAAATGCAGACTCTGCATTCTATTTTAGAGAGCGTTCGGGAGGGCGACCTCCTCTCTTCCATTGATCTTACTGAGGCTTACCTCCACCTCCCAATTTGGCCTCATCATCACCAGTTTCTCTGTTTCTGTTATCAGAATACCCATTACCAGTATCGAGCACTTCCCTTCGGCCTCTCATCGGCTCCAAGGGTCTTCACAAAGGTTCTGGTAGCATTGGTGGTATCTCTGCGTTCTATTCCAGTGAGGATCCAATGCTACTTGGATGACATTTTGATTCTTTCCTCTTCCATCCTTGCGGCCCATTGGGATCTGCAAATTACCCTGTCATGTCTCCAGAGCTACGGATTTTCCATCAACACCAAAAAGAGCCAGCTCTCTCCTACAACCAAATTGCAACACTTGGGAGCAGTCATCGATATCATGTCGTGCCAGGTTTTCCTGTCCCCAGCTCGTGGAAAGAGCCTTGCAGAGATCATCACCCAGATCCAGCAACATCAAATTGTCCCCCTGTTGCTGCTGTCCAAACTTCTGGGGAAGATGGTTTCCTGTATTGGCATCGTCCCGTGGGCTTGGCTCCACTCCTTTCCCTTCCCGGCTGGGGCTGTTGGGAGTTGCTGCCGCTGGTGCGGCCCCAGTCCCGCGTCGCCTCGGGAAGGGAAAGGCAAAGCGCCTTTTGCCTTTCCCTTCCCGGCTGGGGCTGTTGGGAGTTGCTGCCGCCGGTGCGGCCCCAGTCCCGCGTCGCCTCGGGAAGGGAAAGACCACGGCTTGGAAGGCTGCCGCTGGAGCGAAGCTGCGCGCAGCCACTGTGCTAGCATTGGATCGGGCGCGCCGGACGGTTCCGACCGAGCCCCGAGCGTCGTCTTTGGCGCCCGCCCAGCGCCGCGGAGCTCCCTGTACCGGGAGAAGGGGAAGACCCCCCCCGGGGCAGGGCAGGGAGAGGAGCTTCTCCCGCCCGCCCCTCTTTCCGCCCCACCGGTGTCCCCGCAGGGCGACCCCCGCCCGCAGTTGCCGCCGCTTGAAAGAGACGGGCGGGGGTGGGTAGAAAGGCGCCGGGCGCCCTTGGAGGAGAAGGTCCCGCGTTCGCCTGTCTGCCCGCGGATGTCAGCGGAGCTTTGCCACTGCTTCGTCCGGGGTCTCTGGGCAAACACGTCCACCGAGCGGGGCTTGTCGCCTCCGGCACGCACGAGCGCTGCCCTCAGATTCCCTGTCCGGTTGCCCCCTTTTTGAGGGCGATGGCAGTAAACTGTTCCCGTAGCAGCGGCTGCTCTTTCCGGCTGGGCTGGTGAACGAGGCTTCGCAGGGCACCTTCGGCTCAGCAATTCTCTCCGCTGGAGCGGCTGGTCCCGGGAGGCCGGCCCCTCTGCCCGGAGGGGCTGGGGGAGGGGCTCCGGTCCGGCCTTCCGAGCCGTGAATTCGTCCCTCTCACTGATACGCCTGAGGCGCCCCTGGTTGCCTTGCCGGCTGGTTCCTCTGCCACAGAGCGAAAGACGCGCTTCCCTCAAGGAGAGCAGGGGATGCGGGTCCTGAGGCAGCCAAGTCCCCCCAAATGCTCGCAGTCCCACCTGCCAGCCGGACGGTCGCCGCGCTCCCCTCTGGACTCTGCCGGCACCTGTGCCCTCCAGAAGGCAGGAGGGTCACCCGGGTGGTTTGTTTTTAGCAAACCTGAGAGGAGCACCAGAGTGGGGAAAAGGGAACACGTGACTACGCAGGAGCTGTTCTGGGATTCTTTCCTGCTTCTTGTACAATCTCACGCCCCTCCCGAGAAGGGACACCCTGACCCCCATTTGGGACTTGCGCCTGACAGGGGCCTGATGGAGCCCAGAGCTTTGGAAGTCATTCATTCTTCCAGGCTGCACATGGACATGAAGAGCTTCCAGGCTCTTGAGAAGGGGGGAGAGAGGCCAGCCTGATGAGGTCTCTGCTCCATCTGACCCTGGAGTAGTGGGGTAGTTGTGATTGCAGGAAGCCAGGCAACAAATTACAACTCTGGCCTGGTGGGTTGATTCAGACCGCCCTGAAGGAGGACAGAATCCACGTGAAGTTGTGATAACATTCAGAGCCAAAAACAGCCCCCACCCCTCTTCGGAGAACCCAGTAGTCTCTTTCAAGTGGCGGCGACTGCGGGCGGGGTCATCCTGCGGGGACACCGGTGGGCGCGGAAAGAGGGGCGGGCGGGAGAAGCTCCTCTCCCTGCCCCGCCCGGGGGTCTTCCCCTTCTCCCGGTACAGGGAGCTCCGCGGCGCTGGGCGGGCGCCAAAGACGACGCTCGGGGCTCGGTCGGAACCGTCCGCGCGCCCGATCTGATGCTAGCACAGCGCTGCGCGCTCAGCGGCGGCCTTCCAAGCCGTGGCCTTTCCCTTCCCGAGCGATGCGGGACTGGGGCCGCACCGGCGCAGCAACTCACAGCCCCAGCCGGAAGGAAGCAAGCGTGGCCTTTCTCTTCCCTGAGGCGACGGGACTGGGTCCGCACCGGCGGCAGCAACTCCCAACAGCCCCAGGTGGGAAGGGAAAGGCAAAAAGCGCTTTGCCTTTCCCTTCCCGAGGCGACGCGGGACTGGGGCCGCACCGGCGGCAGCAACTCCCAACAGCCCCAGCCGGGAAGGGAAAGGCAAAAAGCGCTTTGCCTTTCCCTTCCCGAGGCGACGCGGGACTGGGGCCGCACCGGCGGCAGCAACTCCCAACAGCCCCAGGTGGGAAGGGAAAGGCAAAAGCGCTTTGCCTTTCCCTTCCCAGGCGACGCGGGACTGGGGCCGCACCGGCGGCAGCAACTCCCAACAGCCCCAGCCGGGAAGGGAAAGGCAAAAGCGCTTTGCCTTTCCCTTCCCGAGGCGCTGCACCGGCGGTAGCGACTCCTGACTCAGGGGCCTCCGAGGGAGGGGAAGAGAGTGACTCCTGCCTCCCGCTGTCGTCATCATCTTCTTCTTTTGGGTTAGTGAATCAATTAAACCTTTCATGATAGTGAGATCGTTTCCCAAATTAATTATTTTTATTTTTGAAATTTACCAGTAGCTGCTGCATTTCCCACCCTCGGCTTATACTCGAGTCAATAAGTTTTCCCAGTTTTTTTGTGTAAAATTAGGTGCCTCGGCTTATATTCGGGTCGACTTATACTCGAGTATATACGGTAAGTGATTTCTTTTAAAACATAGTAATTTCTACCACTCATCTTTGAAGAAAAGTTTGCCAAGAAATAAAGAAGCTAATAGGTGCGTCTAAGGGGGGAATGATGTAGGAAAAAAAGAGGTACAAATTATAAAAGTATAAAAGTTTGCTCAGCAAAAAAAAGTCAGCAATATGGGTTGCCTGTCTTTGCATAGCACCAGAAGCACAGGAAACAAGGCTGTCTTTACTTTGTTGAGTCAGATTGGTTTGTTTTTGCTCTTCAAATTTTATTTATTTTGGAGGTTTGTAATGGTATTCTATATAACTATAGGGATTCCTCAAATTTACAGACTGTACAGCACACTTTCCAAGGAACAGTCATTAAATGACTGGTCGTAAGTCAAGGATTACCTGTAAACAGTTATTTCTGAAAGTTCTTATTTTAAAATTAAATTAGAACGAATAATTATTTTAGAATCAGAATTGGGAAATATTTTGGCAACCTATAAAACTGGATAATACGCCATAGCAGCTTTTGGAAAATGGCCACCAAATTAGCATCAGATAAGCCCTTTCAAGAAGAGATTGGACTGCCATTTGTCAGAAATGATGTAGGGTCTCCCTCTTGGACTAGATGACCTACAAGGTCCCTTCCAACTCTGATTATCTGTATCTGTATCTATATCTGTATGTGCTGCCGGCAAATGAGTTCTCTTAATATAACAAGATGATACAGCTGTGTGAAAAAGTCCTGCACGCTTTACGATTTACAGTTTATGACATTTTTTGGATAGGGCATTTTATTATATTTTATGCTAACTGCTATGCAAATATTGTTGTATTTAAATAAATACTGGTAGTTTTTAAGTGAAAAGCATAAGCTTTTTGCAATTTGGTGCTGTTTGGATGGGGATTGTGAACTTTCTTCCATGCTTACAATGCATGCTTACAATGATTATGAAAACAGATTAACTGATGCATACCCAATGGCATACATGTTGCAATCACTAAGGCCGATGATAGTGTTTTGTTAACATTTTTATTGTTTGTGGCCCTGAAAAGGACCGTTTAGGTAACCAAACATGGTTACTAATATGAAATTGGCCAGCCCTTATTCCTTATCACCAGGCAGCATTTGGTATCATCTTAAAGTAAGAGTAGTTTGCTTTTCTAAGAACCCCACTCTTATTCTTGCTCTTAACTAGCATATTCCAAAGCCAAAGAGTTCAGCTGCAGCTCTTTGAATGGTATCATGGGATTAGTGGATGACCTCATGTACAGCAGTCATTCAGAAGATTAGGAGGTTGCATTGTAGCATCAGACTTATGTAGCACTGCTTATCTCTAACGTGAGCGAAAATGGATATATTAGAATTACATGTCAGAGGTGTTTGGGTAGCATGTTAAGGACAGGGATATGACGTACATATACAGGGGAGGTGAAAACAATATGAGTAAGAAATACAGTTCTTGAGAATTTGGAGTGCCAGGTATCCTTTGTACTTGAGGTATCTTCCTTCCCAGTACAGCTATTGAGAAGTGCATTCAATCTGCTGTGAAATACAGGTACCACCTACTCTTGTTGTGACACACGCATTATATGTGCAGTATATTTTTCCAAAGGTAAAATTCACTTCATTTTTGTTGGGAATTCATTTAGGTCAGCCTTCACTAATCAAATGTCCTCTAAATCTTTTACTATGTAGAAAATGTGAAAGTTACAATCTTAACTCAAACTCAACTCGACTGACTAAAATGATTCAAGATGTCAGCAATCAACCTCTTATTAATTTTGTCTTAAAATGGAAAATCTCTTTATTTCTTTAATTTCTGTAGGGCTGGATGAATGAAATCTACAGTTATGATCCAGAAACCTATCACGCTACGTTGACTCACTCTATTTTTGTGAGACTCGAAGGAAGCATCCTGAGACTTTCAAAACCTAATAAAAATATTTCCAGAAGAGCTCTTTACAATGAAACCAAGCCAGAAGTTACCTACATTAGCCAGAAAATTTATGATCTTACAGATAGTAAGGTGAGTTCAGAATTAATAATTTCTGTCTGGCAATGTTTGGACTTCTGTTCTACATTGTTTTCATTTGAATTATTGCAGTTCAGATAAAGCAGGCAGCTGCTAACTTATAAGATCTGTGATCCTTGGAGAAATCATTTGTCCTATAGCTAGGAATTCTCAGAATAATATCTTCTTGCTAACTGGTATCCCTGTCTCTTCACACTAAAGGGGAGGGGAAGGGAGGAATGGTGGATAGGAGGAAATCATCCTATTGAGCAACACTCATTAGACAAAAACCCTTTTGTCTAATTCCCAGAGTTACTGGTACTGTTTTTAATGCCAATGCCATGTCTTCTGATATTATCTAGGTTTGACAGGTTGTCATTTTACCATGCTAATCCCATCAAAGAATGAGTGAAGTTTCTACTAACATCTGAAATCCTCTGTGGCCCTGTCTGCAATGATCTTTAAATTGTTTGTATAACCAGAATAAAATGGTTTAAAATAAACATTGGATAGTTCAGTTGATTTGAAACATTGCATGCTTCATGACTGCTGATGAAATTTCAGGTAGCAATTATTTGGTGCATATGCGCACACATTCCCATAAACATGCTATGGCTGCTCTTCAGATCACCATAATCCTTAAGCCTTGTTTTCCAGATTTTTGCTGGAAAGGACGTATAGTGCTAATAGAGATCTGCCCCACACCAAGTGTTTCCAACTTGTCAAAGAAAAGACAAAAGAAGCCCAAATATTATTTGTTCCAGAATTACAGTTCCATCCTAATCCATATTTTATATTTTATCATTCCTGAATATTGGGCAGGCAGCTTTGCCAACGTTGTTTTGACTTGATTGTTTCTTTGATTATGGCAATGCATTAGTATTCTGTATTCTCTACTCTAATGAGATGAAATGTGAAATTCTCTCACAACTTGGTTTGCAGATTTATTTGGTCCCCAAAAGTTTGGCTCGAAAACGAGTCTGGAATAAAAAGTACCCAATCTGCATTGAGCTTGGGAGACAAGACAATTTCATGGCCAAAGTCCAGGCTGATAAAGAAATCTCAGAAGAAAAAATCTCTATAGAAAAAGAAAACCTAAGCAGTGAAGAAATTTGGAAGCCCTCTCAGGATGGAGCAAAGTCTGGTACCCAGAAGAACCAAGTGCTTTATTTATTTGCAAGAACAGGTCGAGAGAAAGAGGAATGGTTTAGGAGATTCCTTGCCGCCCACAAATTAAAATCTGAAGAAAAAAAGCCTATTTTCATTTGGGGAAACAAGCCAGGTAGGTACCTGTTTGCTTATTCTATTGAGACTTTGTGTAATAAGGTCAAAATATCAGCTTATTAAGGATTAATTGAGATTAATCTGGAGCCCTGGTAGCACAGTGGTTAAGAATCAGGATTGCTGGCTAACTCTGTCCACAGTCTGGAGTTCGATCCTGAGGGGGCTCAAGGTTGACTCATCTTTCTGAGGTCAGTAAAATGAGGGCCCATATTTTTGGGGCAATATGCTGACATTTGTAAACTATTCAGAGAGTACTATAAAGAGCTATAGGGTGCTATACAAGTCTTAAGTGTTATTGCTATTGTATGATTAAGAAAAAACTCTGTTATTCAGTGAGTTCATCAAGAAATGCTAACCACAATTTAACTTCTTCTAAAGGCATTAAATTTTAACAAAACTACATTCTAATGTCCTGCCTCATATAAGTGGTTGATTTAAGTAAACATGGAATTAATCTGTCTTTGATCTTTTTTCTTGCAGAACAATAATTTAAAATGATATTAGACTCCAATATATTTCTAGAAATAATACACATACATTTTAGTCTTCCTGCCAAAGTTCTCAAGTCTTTAAGTGTGTGTGTGTGTGTGTGTGTGTGTGTGAGAGAGAGAGAGAGAGAGAGAGAGAATGAGAATGAGAATGAGAATAATTACAGAGGATGTTTAGGGTAGTCATATCTCAGTTTTTATTCTTTTTAAAACAACTGAAATGTATGTCATTAAACACAATGCAGATTGTTCAAACACAATTTACACAGTATTTGTTTTTATTCCAAATCAACCTTCAAGTTATCTGTATGCAAAATATTTGCACTGTTTATATATAAACGCTTGGCCAAGCTTATGGCAAGCTTCTGAAAAGCTGAAGTGTATTGAGAAATGTTTCCTCTTAATCCATTTTATGAAAAACCTTTCACAGAGGTGGGAATGATAATTGAAAGTGATTCCATCTACTCAGTCTTGTTAAACATTTAAATTGAGGCTAGTGGGTGTGAGTATGTTTGTGTTTTTATTTGCTGACATTCATGATTCTTTGATTTTTAGCTTTGCTTACATTCAGGTTCTTTTCTAATCTAGAATTGTTCAGTATATCAGATTTAGTGCAGAATTTTACATCCTCGGCTGCCATCTTTCCTCTAAAATTCTCTGTTATATTTATTATGATTTATTTTCAGACAGTTTCTTGTAAACATTGCCAAAACCTGTTTTAAATTAAGGATTGTTGTCTTTATATATATATATGATACTGAAAAAGATGTGTGACCAGATAGTTTATTTACCATTTGCCATAGAATGGCAGAGGGCAGGGGAGTACCTGTGGTTTTCCAGATGTTATTAAACTACAGTACAATACCCAGCATACTTCACTATTGTCCATGTTGGCTGTGGTTTTGGGAATTCAACAACTGAAGGCTACAAAGTGATATTTCCTGTGGTTTACATTAAAGTCAAAACCATCATACAGTATAATCTTGAATAGATTGGTATGGAATAGTAATGTGTCTACTTCCATAATGAATAGATTAAATCGTGTATGTTTACTGCCTTGTCATATTGACAACCTTGTAATTTGCTTGAGTATTGGCATCATAAACTTCTGTTTTTCATTCTGTTTCATTCTTATGTTCCATAGCTGATTATGTATTGATGCTTTACCCTTTGTTTTTCCTTCTTATTGTATTCAGGCTCCTTGCCAGGACACAGTCGATCCAATAGCCAGCCTGGGATTCTTACACACAGCCGCAGCAGCAGTAAAGGAAGTGTAGAAGAAGTCCTTCCTCAACCAAAGCTGAAGGACCCGGGTCCCAACATTAGACAGAAAATACTTTTAGACTATAATGTCTACATGGCAAGGTGCATTCCACCGGAACATCCAAGCCCTATGGTTAGTCCTGTTCACAGTGCTGACAGCAGCCCCACAGCTGTGAAAAAGGTGAAGTATATTCTTTATATATTCTTGATGATTTACCTTGTAGTGTCTGCCAAGCTCAAGTGGAACAGGGGTTGTTTTTTGTTCCCAAAGAAGTGTGGAGCTAATAGCGTTTCTATGGTATGCTCACTTTCTCCACATTCAACATTATTTTGATGCAGCTTAAAAGATCTCTGCAACAGTAGATATTTCGTTTAGTTCTTACACTTCTAGGACTACCCATCAATAAAACTACTTTGATGTTAGAGAGCAAAATTTAAAATATTGCACAAACTGTTCTTTTTAATAGAAACAGAATAATAACAATTGGGACTTAAGTTATTATAAAAAGATGTGTACTCAAGTATTTATTTAAAACACAAGTTATTTTTAGGCTGATTAACAGAAATATGTTCTAAATTCACAGGAAGAAATCATTTCAGTTTTTTTGCCACGGTACTTAAGTATTATGTCCAGTTTCTGGGCCCCACATTTTAAAAACGATTAGAAAAACTGAAACAGATTCAGAGCAGAACAGTGAAAATCACAATCTATATTCCTAGAAATCACAATTTCTAGGGATTTAGAAATTACGAAGAAAGCTTCTAAGACCTAGCCTTGAGAAAGCAGATGGGTTTGGAAAAGGGGAAATATGATTACAATTTTCAAATAGCTGAAAGATGTCGCTCAAAAGATTTGTGTAATGGTTTGTGCCAGTTTGTGTAACGTTTAAAAAGCTGGATTAGTATGTGGGAGTCTGGGAGTTCTAGCACTCACTTAGGCATGAAAACCAGCTGGGTGACTTTGGGCCAGTTACACACACTCAGCATAACGCAACTCAGTAGATAGTTGTTGTGAGGCTAATAGGAGGAAGCATTACATACACTGTCTTAAGTTGTACAAAATAAAGGTCTGGTATAATCAGATCAGTACATGATAATAAAGACCTGTTCTTTCTCATTCCAGAGTGTAGGAGGTGGCATAATGGATTTCAATTACAGGAAGGCAGCTATTATATTGGGAAGTCTTGTTCTGTCAATAAGAGCAGCTTGACAGTGTAACTAATTACCCAGAAAAACTGCAGTTCCCTTTTGCTGAATATGCTCAAGCAGAGGGTAGAATAATCTTTTGTGGAAATGTTTACTTTTAAATTCCTGCAGGTATTAGATTTACCCCATCCAAACTTAATTTTATGAAGATCACTCTTTGCACACCCCATACAGTCTCTTCTGTTTTTCTTGGGACTGTCTTGAATACTGTATATGAAATGTGACTTATTTACAATCCTTTTCTCTTCTTGTTTGTGCATAATGTCCCCTATTGGCACTTGTATATTTCCCACACTGAGTAAGATAAGCTCTTGAGCAGTGAGGCAGAGGGTACACCAGCTCAATCTCAATCCTGTCTCATTTTCCCAGCAAAATGGAAATGCAGACCAGGATACCTGAGCAGATGAATAACTTCATTAGAGATTAAAAAACACCCTTTTCCCCTACCTGGAAGCTCCAGTTGATACACAAACTTAAAAACCAGGGTGTGCATAAAAGATTAATGCAAGTCCCTCTATCAACCAGTTAAATAAGCAAAATTGATATATTTCTTGGAAGACATTGTGGGTGCAAACACTTTTCTGTTAACTAATCTGGTACTTATTAACAGCATGTTAGCCATGTTATCAAGGTTGGCAGAGAGACTGGTGTCAAGGCAGCACATAGATATTATCTTGCCTTCCTACTAACATTCAACTACCCTTTCCTTTATTGTTATAGCAGTCCCTAAGGTATCTTAGGGATGTTTTGCCTACATTGTGAATTGATAGTCACCTTTTCTAGGTCTGAAACACAAGCTGACTTATTCAGGCTGCTGTGCATAATCCAGCTCTGATTCTGAGAATATAATGCTCAGGTTTTCTTTTAAAGTAATAGAATCACATAATCAGCAAGAATTGCACCTGCTTCTGATTCATAGTTGCACTTAAATTTAAATTAACATCCAGAGACCCACATATTCAATCTCTCACAAACAAGACTCTGGCACGAGCAACTTCCCCAAACAATAACCACAACAGGCCCTATTTGCTATCTGAGACAACATTGAGAGGTCTATTCTTTATACTTCAATCTGCATAAATACGTCAATGCATAAATTTGTATTAGTTCAATAACTTGTATTAGTGGATCTCTGCATTTTTTCTCTCCCCTCTCTTTGTTGGATGCAGGTCAGTCAAATTGATTTAACTGTTGAAGCTTTTTTCTGTTCATTTCAAACTAACCGCCTCAGGCATATGTCCTTCCTAAGTGATGAATGGCTTTGATTTACAATTATATACCTTTACAATGGCAACTTCCTCAAAGATTTAGATAGGGAATACCTTTATGCTCCCCCTGAGATGTAATGAGGGTCATCTGTTTAAAATAACAAAAATGTCAATTATTATGGCATTTGTGTTATTGTTAAGCTAAGTGGCATAGCAATACAAAATGTTCTTATCAGATAAGGGGACAGCCTTGGGCAACCCCATCGAATTTCTTTGTAAATTATATACCATTGTAAAGTATTCCTATGAGGAGACTGAACTGTGTTTACGCCCTTTCCATTCTTTGCAAACCTGAAGATTTTCTCCGATCTGCATCTGTGCTAGCTTCTGCTAGTTGGGAGCCCAATGATTGCTGTAATTTTGCTATTTTAATAAGACACCCATTTTGGATTTCTTCAGTCATTTTGACCTATGTTTTAAGGTTTGCTACCACCAATGTTGCCCTTTGATAATAACCATAGCCCCATGCCATGTTCCAAATTTAGTAGTCCCATTAGTAAGACCCAAGGCTACCCAGGCATCTTGAGTTGTATTTTTGTTGATAAGGTGCAGTTGGAAACTGCCCTTCCCTTTATCAGCAACTGGGAAGTAAGAGATAATGGGGAATGCATAGATCTTCCCCCTAACTTTCAGGTGGCTGGCCATGGTCTTCTGCTATTTGTTAACTACAGGCATTTTGGAAAAATGTCCCCTCAGTCCCACATGTGGGCATATTGCTGTTACCCAAAAGTTTTAGGAAGTCTGTTAAAAGCTTCAATTCAACATTAACAGAAGCACAGTGGAATCACTGAGAAAAGACTCACTCCCAGTCTGACCCGAGACTAAGGAGGCACAAGGTTCCTTACTAAAAGCTACTGTAATCATTGCGCAAAGCAGAAAACATTCTCAGATCCTGTCAAAGGAATGTCCTGTGGAAGAAGCTTCGAAACCAGACACAAAAGTGCATAAGATCAAAACATTTTTCCAACTTCTGATTGCTGTTGCATATAAATGTTTATGTGGGGAAAGAATGCCAGCTTTTAATGAAACACAGCTGATGCTACTCATCTCTGACTGCCAAAGGCAGCAGAAGAGACTGGATGATTGATTTTAGATCAGTTTCAAAGTCTTCATGAGCTGAATTGAGGCAGGGCTCTGCTTGGCTTCTGTTTCTGGGACCCCAGTTCTTCAGCCCGTTTAGTTTCCAGTCTTATTCCTCCTACACTGGTGATTTACATAATGAAGCATCAGCCTTGGACAATATATTAGACTCATTCATGTGAAATATTTTTAACTTGCTGTTAAGAACAAAAAAAAATTATTTCAATAAACATGTTAAAATTAACTTCACTTTATATATTCACTAGTAGCATTGTGTGACTTACTAAAAGTGAACGGTTTTTTCTCTCTCACCAGTTGCTAACCTCCTCCCATAGTGAAGATGAGGAACAGGAAGCCTGGGTCAATGCTCTGCTGGGAAGAATCTTTTGGGATTTCTTGGGAGAGAAATATTGGTCTAACTTGGTGTCAAAGAAAATACAGATGAAGCTCAGCAAAATAAAGGTAGGAATATTTTCTTAAGTATCTACCATCTGTTTAGGTAGCCCATTGATAACAGATAACAGATAATCAGAGTTGGAAGGGACCTTGTAGGTCGTCTAGTCCAACCGCCTGCCCAAGCGGGAGACCTTATACCATTTCTGACAAATGGAAGTCCAATCTCTTCTTGAAAGTCTCAACTGATGGCGCTCCCACAACTTCCGAGGGCAAGCTGTTCCATTGGTTGATTGTTCTCACTGTCAGAAAGTTTCTCCTTGTTTCCAGGTTAAATCTCTCCTTGTTCAGTTTCCATCCATTATTCTTTGTCTGGCCTACAGGTGCTTTAGAAGATAGCTTGACCCCCTCCTCTCTGTGGCAGCCCCTCAAATATTGGAAGACTGCTATCATGTCGCCCCTTCATTGTTGAAGGAAACTCTTACAGAGCTTCAGTCTGGTGGCAGTGCAGGATGCTATCAAGCAACCCGTACAACAGGGGTCTCCAACCTTGGCAACTTTAAGACTTATGGACTTCAACTCCCAGAATTCTTGCCAAGGTTGGAGACCCCTGCTGTATAGGGACTATACCAGTCTGTTTTTTCTTGAACCATAATATTGCTTGACATGTTTATCATAACTGTTAGTGGTTTCTGGACACTTTTGGAAGATTAAATGCTTCTAGAGGTTTTATACTTTTGTCTTTCTAATTCCTGAGGGAACACCATTTTATTTTTGTTTGAACCATTTTTAATTCCACTTGTAAGCTGAAGTAAACTCCTAGAACAGGTTACAAAAATTAGTAATAGTAGTCCTTGTCTTAGACAGACATCCTAAAAGATATGTAATAAAAGGTTTGGGAGGGAAAAGAAAACAGAATGTCAAGAACGGAAACATTTTGAGAGAAAAGATGGTAACCCTTGCAGATCTTAGATCTAATGCAATAGACCTGCTCCCTATTGAATCAATAGGCCTTGACTCAAAAGTACTAAATGAACCTTCATAGAGATGGTCTCCCAGGAGATCTGATACTTTTCCCCCTTTAAGAACCCCCAACATAAGTTTTATTTAATAACATGAACATAGTTTAGTCCTCTTTTTTAGATTATTAACAATAATTCTTCCAGCAACTATTTACCTGTTGTGCACAGCTTAATGTTTCTGTGTTGGCTTCAGTCAGGTCCATCAGTCTGTCTCTAGCAGTAGAGAAACTAGGAGGAGAGGTTGCATGGTCTGATTCTCACAGATGTACAGGTCTAGTTCAGCAGAATAAACCTATTTGATGTACTGACCTTTCACTTAGATAGGAAGATAATTTATGAAGATGATTTACAGTTTTCAAAATGATCCATTTTGCAAAGTTTCTTAGTAATAGCCAGTATAATTCCTCTTTAGCAAAATGTACAGTTTGGAAAGTAATTGTTTCTTTTCCACAAGAAAAAAATGATTTCAAATCATCTCTTTGCTGTGATGGACCCTATATATGATTTTCAGCATCCTCCAGCTGTTGTTTTCTCTCAATCCAGCCACAGTTTTAGGATGTCTAGTCTATTCCAATGATGATATTCATCTATTTTAGAGAGCTCTAAGTATCACATGATAATTCAAGAATTGGTTGTTCGTTCAGGATTTTCATATGTGAAATATTTATCCATACCAAGCATTAATCTTCAGGATTGTCAGAATTATCAGAGAGCCAAGCAAACATTCTGATAGGTGCTATTTGTGTCCCCAGTCTGCAGACTTTTGAATAATAAATGATCCAAGCACTGTTTTTGTTTCTCTGTTCCCCTAAATGAGTTTTAAATGAAAATGTATAACCCAAGGTGGTGCTGCGATTCAGCTGTGTCCCATTCAGTTAATTCCTCTACGTGTCTTGATTGCACAAATGAAACAAGCAGACTAACTTCCAAATTAGCTGGCAGCATAAGTGATCAGTTTTCCTAATGCTGTTCTGCAGGAATGATTGCATATTAGCATGAAAACAAATTTCCCATTAGAAAATTTCAGTAGAGATAGCTATTTGGCGTCTTTTAAAAAAGCAACTGCAGCCAATATGGGTACTTGTTGATGCATCTGTGAATTAAAGCCTACAATTTTGGACACAAAAGCTTGCCTTACAAGCTCAGCCAAAGCTTTTATTGTTCTGTCTACTAAAGGCTAGGAACATTTTGTTCAAATGTCCATTGAAATAACAGTGTTCTGATATTGGAAATCTGCGTGGAGTTCACTAGGTCGATTGAATTAATTATTGACACACCCTCTCTCTTATTCATGTCATCTTGGTAATGATCTTGTTGCTATACTCAGTGTTGCTACTATAGTGATTTAAAGTTGAGCACCAGAAGAGCTAGGAAAGTGGTGCCAGAATAGTGAGGAGAAAAACAATAGTGACAAGAAGTAGAATTCCCCCCAGCTAAATCAGAACAGACATCCCTACATTTCTTAAGAACAACCTTCCACAGTCTGACGCCCTCCAAATGCACTAAGACAACATCAGGGTAAGAAAGATTTTTAAGATGAACATTTTGCCAACTAGTTTAATAATTACAAAGTCATACATTAATCTAGTAAAATGTACTCTCCCTTCCCTCTCTCTACCACAAGACCTTTTGACAGATCCTTAATTTTTTTCTTAGTGCAGGGACAGGCAACTCATTTTGGATTTATTGACACATTTGGGATTATGAGACGCTGTTTGTCAGGCACAAGCAATTGGAGCCATTTATGAATAGGACCAACTAGATATTTTATTGTTGATTATCTGTATTACAAGAATTTCTCCAGACTGCCTGTCTCCCTTGGGAAATAGCAGATATAGACCTAAAGGTTTTACCTCAGACTATTCTCGCCTGAACAAACTCTAAACTGGAATATCTCTTTATTCTCTCTAGAGGGGCACCTTCCCCTTTGGCTGGTAATCCACCACATTGTTGAAGATTTTTAAATGGATGCCTCATGCGCGCGCACACACACACACACACACACACATCATCATCATCATCATCATCATCATCTTTATTTGGGAGAATCAATAATGTATATCCTTCTAGTTTAAATCAAGCAGGAACCTTTTTTTCTTACTTTGGTCATACAGGTCCATCACAGGTCTATTGTCATTCACAAGTTTGATGTAACCCTTTATATTTAGAATACACGTAAAAGTATATTGCCTCACTTCCCTTTTTGTTTGATTTTAATAGAAATAAGTATCTTCTAGATGTTTTTTGTTGAAACAGAAAACAGATGGGCCTTTAGTCCATGTCTTGTGCCTTTCATGTATTCATCACAGGTTCTGATAGTGATTTAAATGCCATTCCTTTAGGAGAGTGAGAAAGAGATTTCTCTTACTTTCTTTGCAGACCAGTTCTGGGTTTCTTATTTGACTTTGGGCTGCTGCTCACCACAATATTAATGTGCACACCTCCAGTGCTTGAAACATCAGCAAAGTGTGTGCTGCCCTCACGGCTGAGCTCCAGTTTGCCTCAGTAACAGAACTTGCAAGTCCTAACCTAATGGCTTCACTACAGGTAGTCCTTGACTTACATCCATTCATTTAGCCACCATTCAAAATTTCTATAGCAGAGGTCACCAACCTTTTGGACCTCAAGGATCACTAAATTCATAATTTTAAATCCCGCGGACCACTAATACAATCTGCCTAATGATCGGCTGGGTGGGCATGGTTAGGTGGTTATGTGACTGGGTGGGCATGGCCAACTCGATGTCACTCACATTGAGGGATGCCTCGCCTGCCTCTACTCACCCCTCCCCTCTCAGTCACTCCTTGCTTCTCTGCCCGGGCTCCTTAGAGCCCCAACAGGAAGCAGTTGTTGGAGCTAAGCAGCCACCATGAGAAAGAGTTGCCAAAACAGCTGGCTCAGTTCAAATTGGATCTGACCGAAAAGGAGGCTCAGCAGAAGCACCTCGCTGAGGACTAGGAGCAAGGCTTTCCAAGCAGGGGAAAGGCCTGAGGGAGTGAAAGGCCAGGTGCCAGCGCTTGGAGGCTCAGCGAGCTGAAATGGTCAGCCAGTTCCAGGCCATGATGCAGTCCCACTGGATTGAGGCCCTCCGGCTCTTCGCCACCAATGGCACTTCCCTCCATCCTTCACCCAAAGCCCCGCACTAGGAGGCCAAAGCAGACTCCAAAGTCAGAATTTCTGCCCCCCTCCAATGTGCACAAAAAGACCCTGAAAGGGGAGAGTCTCTGCAACAACACAAATGTTCATTGCATGTGTCTGGCCCAAGGGCCATAGTTTGAGGATCCCTGATTTTGTGCAATATAAAAAATGCAAAAAAAAAATTCTGCAAACCACCAGTTGGTGACCGCTGTTGTATAGCACTGGAAAAAAAAAACTGGTCCTCACATTTACGACTGTTACAGAATCCCAACATTCACATGATCAAAATCCCACGCTGCTTGCCAACCAGCATATATTTGTAATGGTTGTACACATGAAGTCATGTGCTTGCCATTTGCAATGTTCCCAGTCAGTCTCCAACCATCAAAATCAATGGGGAAAGCCAAATTTGCTTAATAACTGCAGCAATTCCCTTTAAAAAAAAGGGCATAAGATTGGGTATGACTTACTTAACAGAAGCTGTGGTGGCACAGTGGTTAGATAGAATGTAGTGTTGCAGACTGACTCTGCTCACTGCCAGGAGTTCAATCCTGACCAGCTGAAGCCTTTCGTCCTTCTGAAGCTCCATGCTGGTAATCTGTCACTCAAGATGTTTCTGAACACAGCACTGAGATCAGTAAAATGAGGAATCAGATTGTTGGGGGCAATATGCTGTCTTTGTAAACTGCCCCGAAATTCTGGTCCCAACTGGGGTTGTAACTTCAGGACTACTTGTACAGGAAAGACAATTGAAGGAAAGCAATTAGTGATATTCCTGAGTTTGCTCCCCTTCCCCGTCTGCAATCACTAGCTGGCAGGACTGATTGCTTTCCTTAAAATGGAGTAGTAATGGGCTTTGGTATCTGAGTGAGTGCTTGATGCAGATGATTTAGCCACTTTTCAGGTTTCCCTGGTGACTTATCATTGGCACAGGGATGCTCCACGCTGGTAATCTGTCACTCAGGATATTTCTGAACACAGTGCTACTGGTGATTTAGAAGACCGGTAGATTTGTGCTGAGAAATAGACCAACTGACAGATTGATGGAGTGGAGAAGATATGCAGGGTGAAGCGGAAGGAGCTTTTCATGTCACATTGGGACTGTCTGTCAGCCAGGCTATTTTTAGAAACAGATTTATGGTCTTTCTGACACTTGGGTTAGAAAGGAAAGCTCTTATTAATTTCACTCCAGCTTTGATATGTCCAGATTCATATGTGCTGCATGTGCTTGTTGGTAGCAAGTAGCTGCAGCTGGCAGAACCCAAAGGTATTCTGTGGAACATGTAGAACAATATTGGAGTAGGCAAAATAACATATCTCCTCTCAAGAAATTAAAAACAGTAGAAAGCAGCGAAAATCACGTGTTGGTAGAAGGAACAGAAAACCTGCACTGCTCTCATTTGGGACAAAAGAGCCAGTTTGGTGTAGTAAAAAAAAAACAAAAAAAAAAAAAAAAAAAGACCCCCAAAAAAAACCCCCAACCAAACAACACACCCCCCCCCCCCCCCCCCCCCACAACCACCCCCCCCCCCCCCCCCCCCCCCCCCCCCCCCCCCCCCCCCCCCCCCCCCCCCCCCCCCCCCCCCCCCCCCCCCCCCCCCCCCCCCCCCCCCCCCCCCCCCCCCCCCCCCCCCCCCCACCCCAACACCAAAAAACAAAAAAAAAAAAAAAAAAACAAAAAAAAAAACCCCCAAAAAAACCCACACCCCCACCCCCACCCCAAAACACCACCCCCCCCCCCCCCCACACCCCCCCCCCCCCCCCCCCCCCCCCACTTAACCCCCCCCCCCCCCCCCCCCCCCCCCCCCCCCCCCCCCCCCCCCCCCCCCCCCCCCGAAAAAAGATATTTATCTCAAAATTACCACTTCCATACTACCCCTAATGTGTCACTTAGTCACATTTCAGGCCCTTAGCAATCAATTCACATTTACAACCAGTTGCACCACCCCACTGCCATATGATCACATTTTGCAATGATTTTTGCAGTTTTCTGGCAAAGAAACCCTTATTCTACTAGGTAAGCTGGATTCAAACTTATGACTTGATTTGCTTAACAACTCACTTAACAACCATTGTAAAAACACTTGTAAAATCAAATCCGTTCACATGGTGACTCAACTTATAACCAAAATTCCAGGGTCAGTTGTGATCATAAGTTGAGGACTACCTGTAGGTATAACTCCTATGGCCTACAAAACTTTGCAGGGTGAAAGGGGTCTATGAAAATGTTTTAAGTTTCAAAAAATAGAATAATAAGAACAAAAAGTTCATACATCAAAATGAAATAGACTTAAAGCATTGCTACCACTTGCATATACTTATTGTGATTTATTGATAAAGGTCCAGGTAATACTTCAATAAACCAGATTATTGTTTTCAGGGGCCTCCCGGGATCTTAACATGACCCTGGAAGTGTTGGGCCATCCCAGGTATTGTCAATCATTCAAACACCATGAATGTTGGGAAAAGAGAGAAAGCACTGTTTTATTCCACTTTTTTTTCCTCCTTCTAGTTGCCATACTTCATGAATGAATTAACACTAACGGAATTGGACATGGGAATTGCACTGCCAAAAATCCTTCAAGCCTATAAGCCTACCATTGATTATAAAGGTATTGTGTTGAATTTTAATGTTGTAGGATGCATTAATAATAGAAAACTATCATGCTGTTACCTAATCATAATATGCACTCAATGAATGTTCTCTAATCCTAACAATGTCTCTTTTTGACCGCTCTATAACTTTTTTTTTCTGCATGGAACTGTCTCTGGAGGCAACATCCAAGCTGCACCTACGCAGCTGGGAGGATATGATACAGCATAGGGGAACATCAGTTTAAACGGGCTGCACTGGTTAGCAATAGGCTCCTGAGCCCAGTTCAGAGTGCTCAGGTTATATCTTTAGGTCTACACACAGTGGGGTATTGTGTTATCTCAGGCAGTGCTTTGCTCAAATAGCATGAATAAGGCTTTTTTGGTAACAGCCCCCACTTTATAATCCCCCCCCCCACCCCCCCATATAGCCCAAACCCTAATTCTTACAAGCTACAGCTGAGTAGCTTTTATTTTAACATTGTTGCAGCTTTATTTTCAGTGTTTGCCCCTCCTTTTGGGATTGGGTTGGGCTAGAAATCTCTTTAGTAAATAAATAAATGGGGGAGCAGTGGTGTATGTAAATGCTATTTGAATTGATTACATCATTGCGTAGAGCAGGGGTGTCAAACTTGTGGTGTCATAGCAGCATCACTTGGTGTATCATGACTTTTTCTCCCTTCACTAAATCGGGTGTGGGCGTGGCCAGTGCGTGATGCAGGCCGTGAGTTTGACAGCCCTTGTGTAGAGCTTCAGTTTACTTAGGGTTTTTTTTTCCCTTCCACAAGCAAATCATGTTTTCTATTTGTTTAACTACCTAGAAGTGGAGTTCTTGGTGCTCTCTGAGTTTGGTTGGTTGTTTCATTACCCAGCTAGTTTTTTTTTCCTTGCTAGGGTTTACTTCCTTCCTTGATTAGGGGTATTACAAAACCACACCCAATTAAAAGTGGCACGGCAAACTACTGAACATCAACAGAGAGCAAACCCCACACTTAAGATAATTATACACTAATGATGTTACCTAGTTGGGTAATGAAACATCTGCAAATAAACCACTAAGCTCAGAGAACACCAAGGACTCCACAGTGCGTCCCTGAGCTATGTACAATACATTCTCTTCTGTTACTATCTAGATATGTCCATTAAAAATGTGGAATTATCTGACAGGGAAGGGTAGATACTACTATTTCCTTCTATCATTTTAAATGAATTTTTGAAAGGAAGTTTTCAAATTTTGGCTCATCTTTTAATTTTCCTCATAATTACTTTTTATATACATTATTTATATTTTGCACAGAAATGGGGACATCTTTCCTAACCATCTGTGGTTTAATAATTTAATTTACTACATTATGACTGCCTATTTTAGAAGACTCTGGGTGGTTTACAAAAAAATTTAAAAGCCCAAACAACAAAAAACAACCTAGTTAAAAAAAGGCATATTATTTTTTTTTTAAATTAGTAACACAACATAAAACATTCAGCTAAAGTATAACTGCTTCTTGTTGCCTGATATTGGAAAATTTGGATTTGTCATGAAAGAAAAATTTATATCATCCCTGATTTCCTTGAATTATTATTTTTGTTTAATTTCATTACATTATTAAAAAGAATTGGTATGTGGAGCTTGCTGACTCACTGATTGCATAAATGAAAGCAATTGAATTTCACCAACTGAAATAACAGGAAAAATGTATTTGTTGGTTCTTGATCGGTGGGTCTATTTTGTAGGAGTTTAATAAAATAGGTTCTATTCATTTTTGTTGCTTTATATAAATGTCATATTAAATTGTCAAAACAGCATCTGAGTACAAATTAATGAACTCAGAAGAACAGAACTGTAGTTTGAATGACTCTTTTTTTTGTTTTCATCCTATCATAGAAATAGAATTCAATCTGCCCTTATTGCAAGATAGTGATTTTTTTTTAAAAAAAAAGCAACACAATTTTTTCATTGTGAAACAACAGTGTGATATATTTTGAGAATTAGTTCATTCAATTTACTGCAATAGGAATGTTCCAGCCCTTATAGAGCAATTGGTGGCTATTCTTTGACTAGATTGTTACCAAGACATGGCATTGTAAAATAAGGCATGAAAGCAAATTCCAGATCTTTGGTGCTGAAAGATAAATGTACTGGTTAGAACTCTTGAATGGGTATTATTACTTTCCGCCTCGTTCCGTTTCATCCTTTAAAGATTTGAGTACTTTTCCAGTGAGTGGAAAATACGTCCATTTCTCAGGAGTTACTCATCCAAAGAAACTGAAGCTTTGACAAAGATTTCAGAGGCAACCAATATAATATTGCGTGATATCATTAAATAGCTTATTGTCTCCATTAGAGGTGCATTTAAATGAAAGAAAAGAAGCCACTTACTACTTAGCTCTTTAGAGTTGAAAAGCAATCCTAATTGTGAAACTGCAGCATGTTCAATTTAGGAATACTTTTGTGCGTATATTATAAGCAGCTAAGTGTAAGGGGAAAATGTGGACTTAGAAGAAGGAGGAAAAATGGTGCTGCGCTATATGTCATACTAACATACTTTACTGTGATGTTGAGGTAAATGTTTGAGATACTTGGGGGCATACACATCTGAGTTTAAGTACATCTGCCCCAGTTTATTATATCCCATGGTTTTTGTGGGAGCTTACTTGAGGATTTCTTTTCATTTTACCTCTCAATAATCACCCTAGAATATAGGCTTGGTGGAGAAGGTGTGTGAATTGACCAATTGAGTAGAGCCGAGAGACTGTAAGGTACATTTGAACCTAGACAAACACCTTAAGCATTATGCCAGTGGCTTCCCTCTGAACCTGTTCATGCATCCATATCTGTTATTCTGTAAAACAAGAATATTAGAAATGTTCTACATAGTAAGGCTTTTTTTATAGTCAATATTGTGACATGAGAATTAAGGGGTACATTTTGCACATCCCTACTAGATACGTTTGACTGCGGATATCACATTCCAAAGTGATCTCTTCCTCACGGGTTTGGTTTGCTATAAAGGGACAAGCTTCCTCACAACTGATTGTAAATAACATGGTGCAGCTGCTCTGAGATGCTGATCCTTTTCATTTCCTGTCTTCTTTAGCGAAATAAGAACAATGTTTTGAGTCTGTGATATGGTTGTTTTATCTCTCTGCCTCACAGATGCTCTCTAAAGCTTTTCCCTTTATAATTGCAGGATATTACATACAGATCAGAACAGTACAATTACAAACAGTTGCACTCAAGGTTATTACTAATCTGCCTCAGATAGATGGATGCTCCTCTATGGAATTCAGGGCAGATGACGAGATCCAAATTGCAAGGCTGAAACATTTTCACACACAGTGTGGGCAGCTTTCATCTTCCTTCTTACAGGCTTTTTAATTGCCCCTTAAGACGGGGTCATATTTGGGGCATTTTTGGAGAAAACTGGAAGGCAATATTTGGATACTTTTAGAACTAACCGTTGAATACAATTTTAAAGACCAAGGATGGGCATTTATAGCAAGAGCGTTTCATGCTGCTTAAATTTGGTGTAAAAATAGTAATTCTTAGAGTTTTTATTTTTAAACTTCTTACAATTTTAACTGCCCATCCTTGGCAACTTTAACTGCCACCAAAGTAAATTTAAACAGTCCAAAAATTGTAGCCCTGTTGACTCTGATGAAATCATCATATCTCCAATCATAAAGCTAGTCCTCAGTTTACGACCATTTGTTCAGTGACCATTCAAAATAATAACAGTGCTGAAAAAAATGGATGTATAACCTATATTTGAAGTTACGGTTTTTGCAGCACCTCTGCAGTCACATAATAAAAATTTGGGCGCTCCACCCCTCCTTATGACTAACTGCAGGGGCACTGTAACTCCCCACACCTGTCTATCTCTCTCCACCAATACACACAAAGCTGCTCTGTCATGGAGGCCTTTAGCCTCTCCCATATCCCGCTAGGCCACAGCAGCCACATGCAGAATGGTGTGAGGCAGCCTCTGTTGTAAGGCTGCATCTTGCAGCAGCTGGTTGCACCTGTCAGCATCTGCAGAAAACCCCAAAGATAAGGGGAACAATTTATCTCCTGAGTGTAAAAGGGTGGGGCAGCAGACTGAAAGCTTGTCAGGCCTGGAGGGGCAGAGAGAAGGTTCAAGTCCTCCTCGCTTACAGTGGCTTTGTCAACGCTACTATATCTTGTAGCTAGCCAAGGCCTTGCAGACCCTCCCTCCCTCCCTCAGGCATCCTATACTCTGTTTAATGATCCATAGGATCGCTTAACAGCTATAACTGGAGGCGCCAGGATTGTAGAGATTGAGTGAAACGTTTGTATGGGTGCCTCGTTTCATGACCGCAATGATTTAAGATCAAAATGCCAGGTTCAGTTGTGGTTGTAAATTGAGGATTACCTATATTCCTTTGCAGCACAAAGAGGAAAATTTGATCAGAGGGGGAGACGGGACATTAGACTTAGCCTATTTTTATGCAAAGATCCTACATATAAGTAGTGCTACTGCAGTGTGCAGTGTAGAAATTAGTCCACTACTATTCTTCTGAATAGATTTGCCTCTTATCCACACTGAGATGCAAACATCCGACAGCATGAAACAGTGTAAGATTTGCATGTATGTGTTAACTGAGCTCACATTCTATTTTGCTATTGTCTGAATACAACAAAACATCCTTTCGCCTGTATTACTTTGGAGGCTCCACTGTCACAAGCTAGCAATCTATGAATTTTACAATTTGAACAGTTGTGTACCACAGGATAAAAACTGGTCATCAGGTTTTCTTAAAATGAAAAAAGTGAAAGTGAGTGTTCCGTAGCAAGTCTCCTTTTGAGAAAGACTCACCCGCTTATTTTCTAGAAACTTTTAGGATTTGGAAACAATCTAATTGCAAGATCCACACAGCAGAATACGAACACTATTACCATACCGATTAGAGTGCTAACATTTCTAAATCTGCTGACTTCTGTAATGAAGCCTTCACTTCATGCTTGCCTTTACCGATCAAATTGCTGTTTACGTTTATAATAATAGCCTTGACTTCTAAAAAAGAGGTGGAAACCATCTGAAGGCACCTGTGTAATTTGCAGCCTGTGACAAATTTTTCTCCTGAAAAATCTTACTTGTTGAAAAGTACTTCTTGTTGTTTATATGTAACATGATATTGTTTATATGTAACATGATGTTGTTTATATGTAACAACAATCCTAGGACTTTGGATTGACTTGGAAATACTGTACAATGGATCTTTTTTGATGACCCTCGAGACAAAGATGAATTTGACCAAACTTGGGAAAGAACCGCTGGGTGAAGCATTAAAATCTGGAGAATTTGGTAAAGAAGGGTAAGGAATATGGTTATCAGTTAAATTTTGTTCAGAAAAAAAATAGTAGGAGCGACAGTCTGCATTTATCCATGAAAGAACCCAATGAACTCTTTATAGTAAATAATGTAGAACAGGTAGTCCTTGATTTACAACAACAGTTCATTTAGTGACCATTTAAAGTTACAACAGCACTGAAAAAAGTGATGTATGACCATTTCTCACATTTATGACCGTTGCAGCATCCTCATGGTCATGTGATTTACATTCAGATGCTTGACAACTGGCTCATATTTATGATGGTCGCAGTGTCCCAGAGTCATGTGATCATTTTTTGCAACCTTCTGACAAGCAAAGTCTATGGGGAAGCCAGGTTCACTTAACGACAATGTTTGTTATTTAACAACTGCAGTGATTCACTTAACTAATGAAAAGTTGAAAACTGGGGCAAAACTCACATAACAAATTTCTCACTTAGCAACATAAATACTGGTCTCTATTGTCATTGTAAGTCGAGGACGATCATTGTTTATGTGAAAGCTATTGTATGCAGTCTAATTCTGTTGCCCCCAAGCTCAAAATGCATCGATGAGCCTTTTCTATATTGCTGTTTGATACTCATAATATGTATTAAGTTATACATGAAAAAGTGGGATTAAAAATGTAACTACGGTGGCAGCAGGGAGCAGGTGTCTGTAGAGCTGGTCCAGCAGAATTTTGGTTCCAGCAGTACTTGTCATTGTTGAACCATTGTGGGCTCTAGCAAAGAGTTCAGGGGCCTATAATACACATTTAAGACTCTGCCTTAACCATCCCAGCAAACTGACTCTGAAATATAAATATTCGGCATATTGGGCAGTGGAATGTATATATAGATAGATCCAATTTAAATTTCAACTAGCCACAAAATGCAACAAAGAATTTTTCTTCTTCCTTCCTTCCTTCCTTCCTTCCTTCCTTCCTTCCTTCCTTCCTTCCTTCCTTCCTTCCTTCCTTCCTTCCTTCCTTCCTTCCTTCCTTCCTTCCTTCCTTCCTTCCTTCCTTCCTTCCTTCCTTCCTTCCTTCCTTCCTTCCTTCCATTCCCTCATCATCTCATGCTCTGGCCTGTGCTTAACTTTGGTTGAGATTTTAAATTCTCAGATGTGTTTGGTTCTCCCGTCAGCTGTTAATTGTTTTCCTGCTGAAAGATCCATTTCTCAGCCTTGCAGGAGATGGGCAAACTGCAGTAAAGCTGACATACATACAGCCTGCACTAAGTGGAAGAAAAGATATTTTGCTGTCGGCATAGCTCCCAAGCTCTTAGGAAAGAAGTATTGCTATATGGCTGAGACTCAAGGCATGCAGTCATACAACAATCAATGAATGTGTTTACATTCTGTTTTAATAAAACCTGAAATAAACAGGTCGTATTTATGGATGAATTGTGACTAATTTTTAAATTATTTTTTTCTACGAGATCCTTCTCCGTTGATTTCATATTTTAGTTGACTAGCTTGCCCTGTTTATGGTGACACTAGATGTAGCTGATTATACCTTTCACATAACTCTGCAATAGTATATATTTTTGCATCCCCCAAAATGGTTGACTTCTATGTACATTTTAAAAAATTAAAACTTGTCAGCTATATATTTTAATTTATGTTTTCATAACCAGTGTATGTGATACTTTAATAGTAGTCTAGATTATACTATATGACTTAACAAAATGCACTTTTTAAAATGGTAGCCAATTCTGCTTATTTCATGCTGGCCAAATAAAATGTCTTAATAGAAATTAGCCAGAAATAATTCTCTAACTTAACACTTGTTCTTATTTCCCCTTCATTTTCTCTTCTTTTTAATAATATTTAATAATATTTGGATTCGTCAATCTGGGATTTTTTTCTGGTGAGTGGTATGTGTCATATCATCCCATTCTGTGTGCTGTTGATTCTGTTAGTGCTGAAATGTTCAGAACGTTTCCTCAAATACTTCCGTTGAAGTTGAAGGGTTTTTCCTTTCCCTGTTGTTGAAACCACTGTACTATTAAGGCATTTGCTACATAATCTGGGTATGAAGAGGTCAGTTCTTTGGAACCAGTGTCTCTTGATAATTAGCTTTAATTCACATAACAGTTGTCTTCTCAAATACTTGATCAAACCTGTATGATTTCCATACTTTATAGCTGTGTATCCTGGATACTAGTTCTAGCTGGAATCACTGCAATAGCTCCTGAAATAATAGAGGATTAAAAGGATACTCTTTCTTTCCACAGTTCTTGAAATGTCTGAAGTATGTCTGCCTGTGGGGGGTGTCAAGGGATGGAGAAATGTGCTCTCTAGATTTGGAAGCAAACAACACTTATTACAAGTAGTACTTCTCTAATATTATTGATACTGCTTGAAGATGTGCCATTCCAATACTCTAGTCTGTCTAAATATCTACCTTATTCACTCCTGCAATGTAAAGCAATAAGTCTGGAAAGATTGAGCCATGGGTAGAATGATAAGCATGAATGCTTCTAACTTTTGAATTGTTTTTTTTAAAGGACCTTTCAGAGCTAGCCTTCTGAAATCTGTAAATAAAACCGTGTGCTAAATAATGAAGGTGCCGAAGTGCAAATAATAATGCATTTTCATTGTTATTCTGGTCTAATAATATTAGAAAATCCTATGAATAGTCCTTTTCTTCATGGATGGGTACTTATGACCAGAGATGTTTAAGTATTTTATCATAGGACACTGTTTTTCCTTTTTTATGGTTTTAAAGAGAAATTTGAACATTTATCAGAAGGCTTGTAGCATTCTGAAGTATTTTTTCTTGTTATTATGGATTTCATTATAATGAATTAAAAGGTAACAAGGATATTTATTTACATTATGGCATTTATTCCCCCAAGCTCAACATAGTGTATAAAGGGCCTTCTCCTGCCTTCTGGAACATCTTGCCTTCTGATGTGAGGTTGACACCAACCCTCCTATCTTTTCGGAAGGTCCTAAAGACATGGCTTGTGGCCCCAGTGGGGGAAAGGCGCAGTGGAGGTGGTTGATTGAGCAACAGCAGATCCCACCCTCCCCATGTGTCCTTGGTTTTAAGATTTGATTTTAACATTTTAACATTTTATCTTTTAACTAAGATTAAGATGTAAGTCATCCAGAGTTACCATATGGTAAGATGGGTGGCGGGAGAAAACCCGAATAACCAAAGACATTTATTTTATCCTTGGCTTAAAACACAAGATAATAACACAGATTGCCAATGGTCATTACAAAAATAAAATAATTGGATTGGATTGGTGGTGGATTTCCTACTGTTCTATAACAAAAGCAATGAGAATGTCATCATTTTAGAAAAAACTACAGAAGCAGTTCCTGAAACTCCAGACTACAGTTACTATCTGCAGTGGCTATGACTTCCTATTAAATCTAATCTAGTGAACAGAAGTATATGTGGAATTATTAAAAAATGACCAAGAGCTCTGCTCTGGGTGGATTAGAAGATGGCGAGAATGTTGCTGCCCTAATTGATAGTTTCTGGAGTCTATCATGTAAATCTTTGTGGAGAAATTCTGGAGAGTGGGAAAGAAATATTCATAGCAGTCTATAAAAGTTGGCAGGATATTCTAGATTATTTGTTTTTCCAGACAATTAAAGGAACATTTGTCAAATTGTGAAATATATTAAAATTTGAGTTAATTTCTAAGACAGGGGAAGCTAATGATGATATATCTGACCATATCATTATCCTTATGGTGTAACAAATCAGATATTGGCATGCAAATACAGTTGTACTTCGGTACTCATAGTTAAATTGTTCCAGGAGATGTGATTAGTAGCAAAATCAATGAATACCAAACAAATTTTCCCTATAAGGAATAATATAGTGAGTCATAAGGCAGCCAACACCATGTGTTGAATACCGAACAAACAATGAGTGCTGGGACAAAATGTTCATGTCAAAATGTGTTGAGTACCAAATTCGATGAGTTTCAAAGCAATTGAGTACTAAGGTACCACTAACTGTACGGTACCATTTGAGTGGTGGTCACCGTGTCTGTGTATCATTTTCATGTCGGCATGGTTTTCTGTGAAGCGACTGCATTTTGATCATATAATTTTTGAGTAAAACACTTGCTGATCAGATTGGTATAGACGTTTTGGAGAAATGATGGGATACAGAAAAAAAATGGTTTTTAGGCCTCTCTTCTCTAGGGCTTCCAAAGGGTTAGGGTTAGGATTACCATCTTCTTATACTGAGGATTTTAATTTTTCCTTTGATGAGAATTTGTAGGCTCCTGACCTACCCAAATATTATCAAGGTCGTCTTTCCATTTGCTCTTCCAGAGTGTCACTCTTCAATCTTTGGCTCTTAGGAATCAGTTCCCTCTCGTGACAGTTTGACTACTTTTAAGGGGAGGACTTAAAAACCTTTGTATTTTACGTAGTTGTTGCATTTGTTTTAATTCTAAATATTTAGCTTGTTAAACTGTGAATGAATTTTACTGGGTAGAATTTTCTGACCTGTTTTTCTTTTGGGCAGGGATGCACCTTGATAAAGGATTGTAAATTGTTATTGGGGTGTGGTGTGAGGGAAGAAAAATAAAAGGATTCTCTGTTCATAACACTGAAGCATAAAGCAAAGAAAAAGTGACTGTTTATTCCTGGGGATTGGTACAGGAGGCTACATACATGTTATGTACAATACATAACAACAAAGTGTTAAATAAAAATAGTAAACTTGTTTTAGGAGGTATCAGTGGGTGGATGGGGAGCTTCTTAAAAACTACTACTTCTTTAGCATTATCTACTTCAAACTGTCCCTTTTTCCAATTTTATCCCGAAAGGTTCCCAATCAACCCAAAAGAAAATTATCTTGGGGAATTATGGGTGACAAAAGAGATTATTGGCAAGAAAAAGTTTGACGATCTCTGTTGAACAATCTTTATCTTTACTCTATAGTGATTGAATTTTTAAAGAGCTATTCCTTTTTTTTTCTTTTAAAAAAAGTCAGATAATTATGCCATGCATTTTGTAGTCAGCTAATAGATAGGCAGCTGCACAGATTTTGCAAAAGTACTGTGTCTATTACATGCAAGGAAAATAAGTTCTTTCTCAGCTGGGAAGAAGCTTGAGATTGCTGCCAAATCAAATTTCGCTAAAGGTGTTGATTTTCTTTCTAACTTATTTCTAACTTATTTAACCTAGGTTTAAAGGACAATCTCTTGAGACTTATTAGGAATAGATTTCAATCCCAGGAAAAGCTGTGGATGAAATGTAGAGGTGCTGAGCATTTCTCCCCTTAAATCACAATTCACAATTAAGGCACAATCAACTGGGAATTTCTTTTTAAAGACAACTTGAAATGCAAGAGATCCTGCAAAGATGCTCCAAGCCTTATGGAAACTCTTCCTTAGCATGCCAGGCATGCTTCGCATCTGAGGCTGTAACTGTCTTTTGCATTTATTTGCCAAATGTCTTGTTTAAAATATTTCTGATTCCAATACTGCTAGCGGCCTAGGGTGGGGTGCAGCTAGGACCCAGCTGTGGGTATTAGGTTAATAGGCTAGGTACATATGTGTGGAAGAGACAGTGGAAGGAATGCATATTCTTCTGGAAGCATGCAGCACTTACAAAATCAATTCTGACTTTTCATACAGCAATTCATTTGGACCTTAGAAGCATTATCCCATTACATTTAAAAAGTGAAAGTACACGCCAAGTTTATCATCATCCTCATCTTAATGTTATAACTGCCAGCATTGTATTCCATTATATTGGGAAGTTAGGTATGAAAGAGACGCATTCTTATATGTCTTTAATTTATTTGACATTTCATTCAACGCATGTAGGATATTCAAACCTGTTTCCTTTTGTTTTAAGCAAAGTCTGGCATGGTTGTGTTCAGGGAAAGCAGATCGATGTACAATGTTTCTACCCTTGGTCTGAACTCCAGTGCACTTAAAAAAAATGGGGAGACCAAAGTAAATGGTAGAAAGTCTCTATTGCCCAAGGCATCAAAACACTGTTCTGACCAACCTTAATGAAGTGTTGCTTCTGTCTTGACCTCTGTCCCTCCTTTCAGTTTCAGGCCAAGGGCATATTACCTTGCAGACAGTGATGAAGAATCTTCTAGTGCAGGATCCTCAGAGGAAGATGATGTTCCAGAAGCATCAGGAAGTGAAAAGTCTTTAGTGGCAGGAGCAGAAGGGTGAGTCTTTGCCTTTAGGCAACCGTTGGTTCAGTTTGTCTCTGCCTATTGTGTACATTATCAACAGTGGTGCCTTTTTCTTCCATGCTTAGTCATTCCATCCAAGGCATCTTCTCTGTCTTTCTCTCACATTAAAAATAAACCTAGTTTTGTCTGTGCGAGTGTGTATGTATACGCATGCAGATATATGTATGTACCAAATGGTTATATTATTTCAAAGTAGGTTTGTGTAATACCTGGAATCAAAGGCAAAAGGTACTTTGGAACTTACAGAAATGATAATATATTTCCTATCCGCAATTCCTTAAAACACTTGCCTTTTTTTCCCCCTTGGGTTGTGCAATTCTCCTCCGTAGCTGCAGTGCAACTCTAGGAAAAGACATTAGGAATTGCCTTGCTAAGATAAATGTCACAAGAAGGTCTATATACATGTGGGCCTTCTTGTGACATTTCTTGTGAAGCGAGGAGAACATGGGCAGGACAGCAGGGCTCTCTCTGTTGTGGCCCCTGCACTTTGGAACTACATGACTTTGAAGATTTGAGTAGCCCCCTGTCCCCCTGACACTTTGTGAAGCCGTTAAAACAATGTCCCTTTGCTTTGCACCAGGATGGAATGTTTCTGGGGGGCCATTGGCAGGATTCCTATTGATTGCAGGACTTCTTCTTTTCATTTTGTATTTTAAATTTTATACAGACCATCCAGACGCTCCATATTAGGGAAATTTACAAAAACTGGGAAGTCAGTCAATAATAGCAACATGATTGGTTTAAGGAGTTGCAGGGATGTGTTATGTGCTTGCCTCAAATGCCCTGAAGACATTATACAATATCTCAAATTAAATGTGATCTATATATACGATATTTAAGCTAAGAAATGACTCTATAAATGTTTCAATGTTTCCAGTCTGTATTTATCATTTTAATGTTTTTTGTAATTCAGTTTTCAGAGTGCCAATTTTACTGGCCATATCATCTGGAAATAATTAGATATTTCTTATTACAGTAATTCAAATGGCCTTATCTCATTGAGTAATTCTTAATTATATTTGCTAGCTAGTAGAAAAATTATAGGGGATATGAGGCAGCCCTGTTTTTTCCATATTTGGTATTTATAAATTTACAAGTCATCATGTAAATTATCTGGTTTTGCAGATGGCTGTTTTCTGCAGTTTTTGGATAAAAGATTTAGAATGAATTAGGTCTAAGAAAGAATTATAATCATGCTAGCATTTTCAAGTATATAGCAGCTTATTTTACAGTAAACAAATTCAATGTGTAAGAACTTCCATTTTGTATATTTTAAGTGCTACCAAGAAACGAGAATAGTATCCACTAATGAAATACAGTTCTTTAATCAAAGATAAATGTTTCATGGATTTTTCTGAATTTCTGGTTAGCTGATGTCTGAAAATATTTGTATGTTAGTGCAAAGAAACATTTAGATAACAGACATTGAAATGTTTCTTTGGTCTAGCATATAGATCAATGCAGCTTCTTAGCAAGACTGTAAATAATTTAGCAACTGTAACAGATGATCGAAGTTGCAGAAATAATTATTTTCCTGTAGCTATTTTTATAGGTCTTTACTTGAGAGAAAGATTATTCTGCTTTATCTGTTGCACGAAAAAATATCCTTTTTTCCCCATTTCAGCAGAGAAGATTTGCTGCTGCTGCTATTTAATAATAGGGTAGTAGTAATAATAGTTGATTCTTGCCAGTCAACTGCAGATCATCCAAAGATTAATCAATAGAACTTAAAATAGACCTTTGGCTGTATAGATTATGTTTAGCAGCATTGTCAAATTTCTAGCAGGCATAGCTTATTTATTTTCAGAAAAATATCTGACTTTTATTTACAGTCTTTCTTCGTTTTCTTATATCTAACATTTGTATTCCCCAGCTCCTGCCAACATAGCATTTTGAAAGGATGCAAATACAAGTAGATAAATAGGTACCACTTTGGTGGGAAGGTAACAGCACTTGTGACATCATTCTGGCCACGTGACCGCAGTAATGTCTTTGGGCAGTGTTGGCTCAATGGCCTTGAAACGGAGATGAGCACTTGACCCCCTATAGTCAGAAACAACTATTCAAATAAAATGCCCAGGGGCTCCTTTTTTTTAACATTTATATTCTGAATTTGTAATCTACTGGAATCCATGCCAAGTAATAATCAAACATAAATGTGCAACAAAACCATAATATAAAAAGTGGAGAATAATGCTATAAGGAAAAATCCAGAATTCATTAATTTGTGCATTCTCTTGCTAAATCCTTGAATTTGCAGTTTGGGGTTGAAAGGTCCCCTGCAGCTAAGTAAGCCACCTGTTTGCCCAAAGCTCTCAAACATTTGGGAGAATCCCCAGTAAAATGTAGGGCTATCCAAGAGTAATAGTGAATTTTGGGCCGACAACACTTTACCAAAATCCTTATTATGTGAGAAGACATATCTGATTTTAAATTAGTTCTGATTCTGAGTTTTCAGAGCCAGGTCTTTGGATCTTTCTTTTTTTATTCACCAAAACTATAAGTCTGGGCTGTCTGTATACTTACGCAACACTTCACAATCTGTAGTAGCAGATTGGCATTCTGTGCCCTTAACATGTTATATTTTTAGCTGCAGAATACCATAAAGCATTAGCCTTTGTTTTTTAAAAGGGTAGCTGAAACTCACTTAGATGGCTTCCTCTTCTTTCCTTCCTTAAAGGTATGGGGGAGGGCACCGAACAAGTAAAATAATGAGATTTGTGGATAAAATTACCAAGTCAAAATATTTCCAGAAGGCAACTGAGACAGAATTCATTAAGAAAAAGATTGAGGAAGTCTCCAATACACCCCTCCTGCTCACCGTTGAGGTTCAAGAGTGTAAAGGGATGTTAGTAATTAACATTCCGCCCCCACCTACTGATCGTATATGGTAAGTGTCATTAATAAGACTTATGATTTTGGAATCTATCATGTATAATGTGGCACTCAAACTTATTCAAGAGCCAAAATAGATTTATTGTTTTTATGGGTGGCTGTGAAAAAAGTCCCTAAAACATATTTTATTTTCCAGTTCCCTCATTTCCCACTTTTTCTCACGCACATCCAAGATAAAAAAGCTGGACCATTTGACTAATAAACTATAAAGAAGAATGCAGCAGAAATGTTTGAGGTCATACAAAATCAAAGTTGGTCTGCAGTGTGTGATCATTTTTATACAGAATTCAACAAGTATTCACATGATTCTTAGTAAGGATCCTTTTTAGAAAATTGCAGTACCAATCTGTGAGTCATAAGCTACAGTCTGACATGTACCATTTTATTCAGGGTTAAATAAGTTAATTCTGAGACAAAGTGCGTGGGATTTTGCCATTAATTCCTATGAACAAAGATAATGGAACTGGCTGTTATTTTAAATTGCTCGTGTGATTGAATTACTCTTCTATCCAAAAAGAGATATTTTGTAAAAATGTACAGTTCCATTTCTTATTATGCATTTTATAAACTTCCAGAAAATGAAAAGCTAAGAAAGCTCAGAAATGTTATCATCCACGAATAAAAGCTACAGCAACCAGAAATCAGGTCAAAAAGAAAGATTACCACTTGTTTTTTCTTTTCTCCCACCCATCCTTTCCTTTAACATAGAATAATACAGAAAGATGCTGGGTAAAACAGCATGTTGAACTACTTGAGGATCAGCAGAGGTATTAATTAAGAAGTCAGTGCCAAAGTTTTTTCCGGTGGTTTCTTATAATTGAAAATAGTACAAAAGGAGAAAAACTATTTCAGTGCTTCTTTTTATCTGAAAGAAATATGGCATGAAATTGTGAATGAAATTTTGTTTTCATTTATCTGGGAATGTTTCACTGAACATTTTTATCTTGCCTTTTTGTCTGGGAGGTTCAAAGCAGTTTATATAGGGTTTCCCATAATTTCATTCTCACAACACCTCAGTGAGATCCATATTCAGTGAGGAATTGAAGCTGGGCCTTCTCAGTCCAATATCTTCACCATTTAATCTTCACCACTTAATCAAGATCGAATTCCATTTGAGGAAATTAACCTCTGGGAAGTGCACAGTGTAATTCAGAAAACAATATCTTAATCCAATGATACACAATTACTTTAAACTCTATTGGGAAAGGGGTTAATGACAAGCGATAGCCAAATCTGGCCCTATGTTCTGCCTTGGTTTACCTTCCCAATAAACAACCAAGTCGGAAGATCATTTAAAAGCAATTGATTAGGGTACTCTGTTAAAGAGAGATCTCCCTGGGAAAAAGAAGAACCCCGAGACCCATCTTACATTCCCTTTTATAGATAACACAACAAAGAAAATGCAAAAGGAAAGTTGATCAGACAGGATAAAAGTAACCTCTCCTTTGCACAGTAAATCAACTACAAAAGTTGTTTGAAGTTCACAAAGATACATACGAGACATACCAGTTTAGCACTAACAATTTTTTTCTTATCAGGAAATAGTATCCATCCATTCTTCCTTAGTTTTCTTTTCCATTTAGGAATGTTAGAAGCTATCAATCAATCCATACAGCGATAGGATAAAAAGTTTTCCTACATTCCAGTCTATAGTAGTTTGATAAATCTTCATAAAAGAGAGAATTAAGTTAAGTTAAAATATAGAGTAACTAGGTTAGTTAACAAATTATAAAATCCATGTCATGTGCCCCTCACAAGTAAGAATGCAAGAAAGTGCTGGTTTGATTTCTCACTGTGGTCATTCTTGAGAGAATCATAGTACCTATTGCTAGATCATTAGGACTTAATTTCAGTTATAAGTCAGGTGCATAAAATTCTTCACACATAAAGTCCTTCACCAACTAGTATTAGCTGGGTACTAGACTTCAGCAGTAACACTAATCGTTAATATATATCTGATCTCAAAATGATACATTGTGAATTGGACACTTCTGTTTACAGGATACATAGAAGAAACAACACTACACCCCTGAACTGAAGGGGGAAATGAGACTATTCTTAATGTTGAGATATGTACTCACTTGGAATAAATGTTTTGTTGAACACAATAGTTTAGTCCTGCACAATATAGGAACTGCGGACTGCGTGCAGCCTACCAAGCAACCTTGTCTGCTGAAGTGTTTTAAAACAGTAATAAATTCACTATTGTACCAAAAGATGCATTGCTAAGCATTTCCAAGACTCACCATTGCTGCCAGCTTCAGTCCCACTGGCACTCTACTTGCTGCCAAATAGCTGATTGGTATGCCAGATATTTCTTTGCAGCCCACAGTTATTTTTAATTTATCGGTGACCTTTCCCCTCTGTGCCTTGTACAGGCCTGGTTTAGAGCCTCCAACTCTCCTCCAAGCACAAAATCCTTGAACATAAAATGCAAATGCACAAGATTAGACTATATGAGGTAGTGTAGCCTTCCCTGACTTAGAGTGCTTCAGGTGTCTGGGAACACAAGTCCCAGAATCCATAGCCAGCAAGATTAGGGATGAGGAGCATGGCGTGGTGGAAACATTTCTAGGTTAAAATTTCTGTTTGTCCAAGAATATCCCAGGACGGCTTTGGATAAGCATGTCTCATCTTAGCTGAGCATGGGTTATATTCTCCCGGAGGACTTTGAAAAAAAAAATATGGGACACAAATCTGAGATAGAAACATCTTAACCTGGATCATTTTCTTTATCTACAGGTACGGTTTCCGAAGACCCCCTTACCTGGAGCTAAAAGCTCGGCCAAAGCTTGGTGAAAGAGAAGTGACTTTGGTTCATGTAACTGATTGGATAGAGAAGAAACTAGAACAAGAATTTCAGGTACTTCAAATATCATTAGCATTAATTGTGTTTAAAAAGATAAGTAAGACATTAGCTAAACCATCTGTAAGCTTGAACATGGGAGCATTTATCTAAGATGAAAAGGCGCACATACATTCACGCTGAATGGCTACGAATTGGTATAAGACCCAGCCATTCCTTCTGAGAATTTCAGATTCTTAGTTTGATAACACATATATATATAGGAACGTACTGCAGTAGCCATAAAACGACTTCAGAATAGATGTAGGGACACACTGTACTCCTTCTGGGCTCAACAGACATTGCATGACCCCAGGAAAAAGATGTACAGGGAGTCCTTGACTTGCAGTCACAATTGAACCCAAATTTTTGTTGCTAGGCAAGACAGTTAAGAGTCTTGCCCCATTTTACAACCTTTCTTGCCACCATGGTTAAAGTGAATCAGTGCAGTTGTTAAGTTAGTAACAAGGTGGCTAAGTGAATCTGGCTTCCCCATTGACTTTGCTCATCAGAAGGTCCCAAAAGGTGACCACATCACCCCTGGATACCACAACCATCATAAATATATACCAGTTGTCAAGCCTCCAAATTTTGATCACATGACCATGGGGATGCTGGAACAGTCGTGTGAAAAATGGGCATAAGTCACTTTTTTCAGTGCCATAACGTTAAACAGTCACTAAACAAACAGTTCTAAGTGGAGGACTATCTGAAAGGAGGCACCAAGTGAGATCACTGATACTCTGAAATACTTTGGACCTGACGTGTGGTCCATGCTAAAATAATACCTTTGGTGCCCATATTTTTAAAGTAGGGTCATAGTGCCTGCTTTTAGTTTCCTTTAAGAGATTTACTCTTAAAAGACTTACTGCACCTGTGTATGGTTTGCCACTTGCACAGTGGTAGATAGGACAGCGCTCCAGAAGGTTAACATCATTGCCCAGAAGATCATTGGTTGCCCTCTCCCCTCTTTGGAAGAGCTTTATAGCTACCGCTGCCTTAAGGAAGTTCAAAACATTCTCAAAGATCCATCTCATCCTGGGCACCCCCTTTTTTTTTTTTTTTTTGAACTATTACCATCTGGCAGGCGGTACAGGATAATAAAAATAAGGACAAATAGGCTGAAAAACAGCTTATATCCCAAAGCAGTAGCTCTTTTGAATTCTACTGTATAGTGCAATATTAATGCAATATCAGGGGGTTGTATAGAATGTGAAGGATGTATGTTAGTGGTTTTTTTATAGTTATAATGTACACTGAAGATGGCATTTAATTTTGTTGTATGAGGTGCAATGATAAGTAAACTAAAAAACAGATATGGAATAATTAGAAGGAATATTATTGTGGATAATCTCATAAAGAAAGACTCATTTTGGTGTGGGACAAATAGTTTGAATAAATTGTTATTCATACTTTTCTATTGACTATATTTCTAGAATTTATTGAACTGTTAAATATATCTATTCAAATGTCTAGCTATTTCCTTTTTTAAAAATTGGAATGATGGGGACAAGGAGCAATAACAGAGTCAATTATTTTTAAAAAAAATGTTTGCTGAAATGTAATGGAATTAAGATTTTGTAAACTATAAAAAATAAATGTTGCTTTAATACCCATGAAGGCTCTGTTCTAAATCTAAACTTAAGGTAGATAGATGTTTACTAGGGATCCATAATGTTACTTGATTCAAATAAACCTGTTTAGAATTCTACTTGGCTCGAGTCCAAAATAAGAGTGTGGTATCTTTAATTTTTCCTGACTTTACATTAGAATTGCATTCTAACTCAATTATTATACCTTGCAGAAAATTTTTGTCATGCCAAACATGGACGATCTTTATATTCCTCTAATGCACTCAGTCATGGACCCCCGCTCATCTATGTGCCCTATTAAAGTTCCTGAAGAAACCGAATTGGAGCAGCCATGAAATGTGAAGACTGCAGTTTACAGTATTAACAGATGTTGTTTTCATGTTCTCTTTCAAATGAAACAGTCTAGCTGATTTTTGTCCTTGTGCCATGTCTTATTTTTTTAAAGATAAGATCGCTTCTGCCAATAATTGCTCCAGTTATGGCTCTTTATTGACTTTAGAGCATTAGTCCCATTTCTGCTAGGGTTTAAAACCTAGTAGTTAATATGCACTCTTCTGCAGTAAACTAGGAAAAGAAAATGCAACTAGCAGCAATTGATCCAACACATTTGATCCACATGGGAGTTCTTTATGGATGTGCAGTAATTCAGGATCCACCCTGAACACTGACAGTTTGTTTTATCCAGCCATATGGAACTTGTTTTCAATAAGGCACTAACATGTCTAACTGGAAGACTTTCTCCTCTCAAGCAGCTGGAGATACAAATGGAAGTGGCATGTTCTTCACTCCTGCAGTCCCAATAGCTTGTGTCAAGCAAATTTGGAATGGTTTTCTGGAACTAAGAATGTACATTAGATGTATAGGTGATATTGTCAATCCATGTAGATTATGCCTAGTAACTTATTTTTTTCATATGAAATTGAGTTTCTTGGAAACAAGTAGCCATATAAAACATTCAAACATACAGAATTGGTTTTAAGGGATCTTGTGATTCTTTAGAAAAAGAAACAAATTAAGATGAAGCCATGAGACCAAACTACAGTAAGCCTTCTAGTTAGTGCGTTACAATTGCAGAAGTTGTGATTGATGGCTCTTGGAATTGACTACACATGGAAATGTCCAAGGCCATGCATGTACTCATCGGAAATGATTGCATGGAAGGAGCCATTCACTTTCACCAACCAGAATGTTCACAGCTGTTTTTGTTCCCAACTATGTAGTGGATCCTCGTTTATCCATTTAAGAAGGTGCAAATCCTGATTACAGCTCATTTTTTTTAATCAATGTAGCTAAAGCACCTTGTAGGCTGGCTTGGTATCCCTGTGTGAAAGTAACAACTCCAAAGCACTACAAGTGAGAATGGCCAAGAGAACACTGCCTTGCTGTTTTTCTGTATGGACTAAACACATAATACTGAATCTCTTTTGAACACTACATAAGCAATGAGTGTTTCTTGATACTCAGTATTGCCAACTACTTATGTTGAAAGAATGCTAATTTAGTTTACAAAGAAAGCAGGTGAGCTATGGAGCTCACTTTGATAGTATACTAGGCTTTACATATTTTTAAGATTTTTGTATGTTGTTAGGTTCCTGCGTCCAAATTTCTCATGATTTGCAATCTCTAAATGAAGCTAATTGAAGTTGTTTTTTAAAAGCGCCTTGCCTGAAACATATTTAAAATTTAGCATTTAATATATTGATACCATATTATTTGGACAACTATTTTGTTACCTCAACTCTGGGACCATTCCATTTTATGTACTATTCTTCTCATCTCTCAATGAAAGCATTTGCCTTCCTCTTAAATCTGCATGTCTTATTCACAGCTCTTTTCCCCCCTCTGTGCAATAAGTCAAAATACTAGATGCACAAATATGTAATCAGTTATCCAGGTTTGGCACAAGTAAATTCAACTGCACTTCGTAATCAGACTGTGTGGGTTACTACAGTGGGCTTGCTTTGTTTTTTCAAATAAACTTATCCCATGTCAAAAATCTGTTTTGATGTTTGGAGGGGTAGAAGTGTGGGTGCATATCCAGGAATAATGAGCCTCGGTGGTGCAGTGGTTAGAGTGCAGTACTGCACTCTAACTGCACCGTATTCATGACCAACCCTACTGCAATTTGGCAGACCGAATCCCACCAGGTTCAAGGTTGACAGCCTTCCATCCTTCCAAGGTGGGTAAAGTGAGGACCCAGATTGTTGGGGGCAAGAGGCTGACTCTGTAAACCGCTTTGAGTGGACTGTAAAACACTATAAAGTGGTATATAAGTCTAAGTGTTATTGCTATTGCTAATATAGCATTCGTAGTTCAACAAGACTGAAATACTGAAGTTACCAAATCGTATTCTACAATTCTGAACATTTCAGCTCTTATATCCAGTACTCATGAAAGATATACACTGCTCAAAAAATTAAAGGGAACACTTAAACAACACAATGTAACTCCAAGTCAATCACACTTCTGTGAAATGAAACTGTCCACTTAGGTAGCAACACTGATTGACAATCAATTTCACATGCTGTTGTGCAAATGGAATAGACAACAGGTAGAAAGCATAGGCAGTTAGCAAGACATCCCCAATAAAGGAGTGGTTCTGGACATGGCGACCACAGACCACTTCTCAGTTCCTATGCTTTCTGACTGATGGTTTAGTCACTTTTGAATGCTGGCGGTGCTTTCACTCTAGTGGTAGCATGAGAAGGAGTCTACAACCCACACAAGTGGCTCAGGGAATGCAGCTCATCCAGGATGGCACATCAATGCAAGCTATGGCAAGAAGGTTTGCTGTGTCTGTCAGTGTAGTGTCCAGAGCATAGAGGTGCTACCAGGAGACAGGCCAGTACATCAGGAGACGTGGAGGAGGCTGTAGGAGGGCAACAACCCAGCATCAGGACCGCTACCTCCGCCTTTGTGCAAGGAGGGACAGGAGGAGCACTGCCAGAGCCCTGCAAAATGACCTCCAGCGGGCCACAAATGTGCATGTGGCTGCTCAAACAGTCAGAAACAGACTCCATGAGGGTGGTATGAGGGCCCGACATCCACAGGTGGGGGTTGTGCTTACAGCCCAACACCATGCAGGACATTTGGCATTTGCCAGAGAACACCAAGATTGGCAAATTCACCACTGGCGCCCTGTGCTCTTCGCAGATGAAAGCAGGTTCACACTGAGCACATGTGACAGACATGACAAGGTCTGGAGACGCTATGGAGAACCTTCTGCTGCCTGCAACATCCTCCAGCATGACTGGTTTGGCAGTGGGTCAGTAACGGTGTGGGGTGGCAATTCTTTAGGGGGCCGCACAGCCCTCCATGTGCTCACCAGGGGTAGCCTGCTTCCATTAGGTACCGAGATGAGATCCTCAGACCCCTTGTGAGACCATATGCTGGTGCGGTCGGCCCTGGGTTCCTCCTAATGCACGACAATGCTAGACCTCATGTGGCTGGAGTGTGTCAGCAGTTCCTGCAAGACGAAGGCATTGATGCTATGGACTGGCCCACCCGTTCCCCAGACCTGAATCCAATGGAGCACATCTGGGACATCATGTCTCGCTCCCTCCAATGCCACATTGCACCAGACCATCCAGGAGTTGGGGGATGCTTTAGTCCAGGTGTGGGAGATCCCTCAGACCATCTGCCACCTCATTAGGAGCATGCCCAGGTGGTGTAGGGAGATCATACAGGCACGAGGAGGCCACACACTACTGAGCCTCATTTTGACTTGTTTTAAGGACATTACATCAAAGTTGGATCAGCCTGTAGTGTTTTTTTCCACTTTAATTTTGAGTGTAACTCCAAATCCAGACCTCCATGGGTTGCTAAATTTGACTTCCATTGATAATTTTTGTGTGATTTTGTTGTCAGCACATTCAACTATGTAATGAACAAAGTATTTAATATTTCATTCATTCAGATCTAGGATGTCTTATTTTTGTGTTCCCTTTATTTTTTGAGCAGTGTATTTTATGTGGGAGCAGTCAGGCAAAATAGATGTCTCATGGCACCTGGAGCCAGCCAGTCCTCTAAGCAGAGTACTCAAGATTCTTTGGGGACTAAGCCAGAGCTTAAAATGCTCTAGAATTTAAATAGTATACAATTCTTTAGGATTTAATTTACATTCCTACAGGATGCCTCCTGAATCTTGCTCCAAATAGAAGACCTGGGGAGGGTTTTTTGGTACAGTAGTGTAAAAAAAAAAAATTCCATTTGTAAAGCAAGGTTTAGTGGATGCAGTCCATTTCCACCCACAAGTCTTATTTTCTAAATAAGTTAGCTTCTCAGATAGGAAGTCCTTAAGAGCAGGGTTTTTTTTCTTTCTGTACTAATACACTACTGTGATCTAAAATGCGGTTCAGTATTACAGCTGTGCAAACTATTGATCAAATGTTTCAGAAAATCTCCAAAATTGCTGCTCAATAAAAGTAATTTTATCTCTTGGTCAGCTGCCTCAAGAGATGTACCCGTTTCTATGTTCCTTTACAGCCAGCATCTCAATAGGATGTAAATTAAAGCTGTGCCAGAGACCGGACACACAACAAAGGGTTCAGGCCTTTTCCCTAAATAACCAGACACTAGGAACTACATGGGACAGACTGTGTTCACCACATTAAACCAGAGGCCATGGTTTAGCACTGCAAATCTAAGTCCAATTGAATTTGCACTGTCACAAGTACCCAGACTGAGTTGTATTACAATCACATTATGCTAATTTAACCAGCATCAATTTATTTGATAGCATTAGTAGTTTTCCCAGATCTTGCAAGAGATCTTGACTTAACTATAGATACAGGATATAGTCTCTCAGGAGACTATAGGGTTTCCCAGAGATGTGAACATTTTAAGGATTCCTCCAGGTTAAAAAAAAGGTTGAGGGTGCTCTGTAGAACTGTTCCCCCAAAGAAAATTTTATCCATGAATAAATCAGTTCACCCTCTTTGAAATATTGGCAAAACCTAATCTCAAGCTAAATATGCAACGTGTTGCACTATTAATAGGCTTGAGTTGCTTATCCCATTACTATACTCGTCATTAAAGCAGATACAATTGGTTGGCAAATTGTGTCAGTTACATGCATGCTTGAGCGTTTCTTTGCAAAGAACTCTGGTAAGATTTATCCATACTATAAAGTTGTGGCTAAATCTAGTTTGTTCTAAAATTTGTTTCAGTTGAAGTTGTGTCCTAAGCAGCATAGAAGGAAATTAGCAATGGACTACCCTACCTTGACTGCTGGCTTTTCTTTGATACTCTACTAGCATGCCAAAGGTTTGTCCCATACAGGAGTGTCCACCCTCCACACATAATCTTGTCATTTTTTGAGGGTTTGTTTTGCATGAGTAATGTGCACTTTGCTAGTTTGTTGTGTGCTACCAATTGTCCAGAGCAGACTTTTAGAACCTGAAACATCTTTGAGGCATCTTTATCCTTTTAGGACATGGGTGTTGAACTCAAGGCCCGGGGGCTTGATCCGGCAGATTTGGCCTGTGTGGCTGCTCTGGAAATAGTGAAGGACCGGCCCACAGTGCCTGCCAGTGAAAATGGAGCTCGGGAGGGAGTTCTGTTTTCGCTGGCAGAGTTGCAGGAGGCTGTTACAGCCACAAACCTGGGAGTCCATTTTCTCTGGCAGAGCGCTCAGGCCACCATAACATGAGTGATGTCAAGCTGACCAAACCCTCCAAGGTCAAACAACCCTGATGCAGCCCTCAATGAAATCGAGTTTGACACCCCTGTTCTAGGAGGTAATATTTAGTAGGAAGCAATTGGGTGGGCATGTGCCCATTGATGAAATATAGCACCAATAAGATTGCAGTGAGCTGCGGTGCATTATAACTTGAGTGGGGTTTTACCCAACACTTTTGCTTGATACTAGGTTGTTACCATATTCTTTGAAAATGGGATTATGCAAAGACTTTCAGGTAATAAAAGCCCAAGTAATAAATAAGCCAATCTTTCCTTCTTTTAATTCATGTTATCTTCAGATATTCCAGCAACAAGATAAAATTGAAGCACTCCTGCATAATACACCCTTCAGATGATCAAGCCTCTGAACATTCAATGCAGTTGAGGAACTTGCATATTTGAACATTAAGCATCAGATGGATTGTAACTTGTCTTTAAAAGAATCACTCAGGTTTAAGCTGAGCAACACCAGTTATAAGCAAGCCTTTTATTTTTGCACTGTAGCGTAGCCAGTGAGACCATGAATGGGCCATACACCAGTTCAAAGGCAGTGCTTCAAACCTATCTGAAAAAAATATCCAAAGAGATTTTAAATTTTAAATTTTATTTATTTACAACATTCAAGACATCCCCACATCAGCCCTCTTTGTGTTGCTTTCAAGATAGTTGGTTCCAAAGATTTTCATTCAGCATCAAGACAATCTTAGTACACCTAGAAAGAAAAAAAAAGGATTTAAGGTAGTGATTTAAGAACACTCAGATACTTTTGTTCAGATCTAGAGATTAGTTTTATGTATTTTTTTAAAACCAAAAACATTCCATTGAACATTAAGAGCTAGGGTACAGTTACCTGCACCCTGGGCAACTGATGCTGGTGGCTCAGATACATGGTCTCTTCATCTGCATCAGCAGTCTAACACGCCAAAACTATCATCACAGCAGCCAGCATAGGGTTCCCAATATAGCTCACCCAAAAGCAAGATTACAAAGGTTTATTTTGATGTGCTCACAAGGAGATGCAGATATATCCCTTTTCTACTGCAGTTCTTTGGAGACATGACGCTAATAATGTAGGGAAAAACCCTTGAGTCTTCAAGACTAATCAGTCCTTATCAGACATGTCACACATGAATTTCTTCACTCCTTTTAATAACATCCAAAGTAGCCATCACTCTTGTGCTCATAAATTCCACTCTATGGAAAACTTGGTTTTGTTTGCTCTAAACTAGCAGCTTCTAAGCAGCTTTACTACAGGACCTTTGGCACTTTCACCTTTGAGGAGGAAAAACTTCCCCTTTCCAACAGTATACAGCTGTCATCTAAGCTAGAACAAAGTTCTAACCTTTCTTTTTACATGGCAAGTGAGTCATTCCCTATTCACCAATTCCAACTTCCCTTTTCAAACATGCAAACCAGAAAGCATCACATAAGTCAGGAGTGCAACACACCTGAAAGCACAAGTGTGTGTGTGTGTGTGTAAGTAGGGGGGTTGGTTTCCTTTGGCATCAGCAGTCATATTCCAAAGCTCACAAATCTTCCTCTGGAACCGGGAGATATATCGGATCTCTCTCGAGTCCTTGCAAAAGCAAACTATATAATCTCCTGGTAAAGGCTCGACCATAAAACCTAAGAGGGAAATGCACCTCCACATCACTATAACCCTAAGAAGCCCCAAAGTCTCCCTTTGACTGAGAGTTTGTCAGCACCAAGGACAATGCATTCAAGGGCACTTAAGCACATCCAACTCGTCGTTCTTAAATACATTTCTCATAACGCAACGCGTTCTCCATCATCTTCTCCGCTGATAGCTACACGTGGTGTTTCGTAAAACGGCTCTAAAAGCCAGTAATTGCCGTCGTAAGCTACCCATCCCTTAAGCAAAGGTGTACGAGTGCAGTTAGTAAGACAAGTCCCCCAAAATCAGAACAGCGAGGCATGACGCGATCCCTGCCGTATTCATGACCAACCCGCGTCTGCTCCAGGCTCAGGCGTTTTCTATTCGAAAATAAGTTGTGGGTCAAATAACATTTGCCAGGCCTCCAATCGCAATCCGGGTTAGGCTGCAGAAATCCCAACGACCGCTAGATGGCAACAAAGGGACGTTCTGTAAAAAGCTGTAAACGTTTTTGCCACTTGACGATCGTTCGGATTACTGCGGCACAGATACACTCGTCTCTTTCCTAGCCGACTACACCTACCAAAAACAAAGCACACACCTCCCAGGCCTTCGATCCCACGACGAAAAGGCCGAATACGTGGCCTGCGTCTCTATTTATAGGCCGCGTGGCGCCTTGGGACACGCCCCTTCTCTCGAAGCCAATCGCAATAGTATGGCTCCGTCACGTGACCGGCGCCAACTCGAGGTAAGGGTGCCGGTAACGTGCAATAACAGATGTTTTCCCGCCGTATTTTTCATGTTTGGTTGTTGTTGTATTTTTGGGGGGGGGGGGGGCTAAATTCTTACTAAATTCCTCTCAAGGATTTTAGCCCGAGAAAAGAAACCCACGGCCAATATACCATCTCTTGAGTCCTGTGCTTGCCTATCCTCCGGTTTTAATGAGACTGTCTCCCAAATGGGTTGGTAAAAGATTTGCAGGATTGTGCATATTTCTTCGTGTGTATGTTAGATATGCTTGACTTTTCTCAGTACATGTGTTAAGTCAGGTTGCACAAAATATACAGTGAGTAAATGAGAGGCGAGAAGCTTCTGAGTTACCATTAAGCCTGCATAGTTTAATGATTTCCTTTTTAAAACAAATCTCGTCTTCATCAATTATTAGTTGATTCTTGCTAGTAGTTTGAGCTCCCTGGATTTATCCTATTCTGTGCTTAATATGTTTTGTACTTTTGTACACTAGTACTTCAGAATGCATTTACTTGATTCCGGGCAAATCAAGATAATGCTGGGCCAGATAATTTGAGTAATGTATTTTTTTTAGTCTTCAGCCCGTATGAGCTGTTTCTGTTCACAAGAGGGCACTCTTTGCTCGTTTGGAAAATGGATGGCATTGGGATAGGCATTGGAATATAGATTAACAGAGATGGAAGGGACATTATAGGTCATATAGAATAGAATAGAATAGAATAGAATAGAATAGAATAGAATAGAATAGAATAGAATAGAAAATACTTTATTGGCCAAGTGTGATTGGACACACAAGGAATTTGTCTTGGTGTAAATACTCTGAGTATACATAAAAGAAAAGATACATTCGTCAAGAGTCGAGAATCATAAGGTACAACACTTAAGGATAGTCATAGGGTACAATCAGCAATCAAATCATACTAGGAAACAGTCAATAAAAATCTTAATGATACAAGTGACAAAGTTACAGTCATACAGTCACAAGTGGGAGGGGATGGGTGATAAGGAGTGATGAGAAGATTAACAGTAATAGTAGTGCAGACTTTGTAAATAGTTGAACAGTGTTGAGGGAATTATTTGTTTAGCAGAGTGATGCCTTTCAGGAAAAAACTGTTCTTGTGTCTAGTTGTTCTGGTGTGCAGTGCTCTATAGCGTCATTTTGAGAGAAGGAGTTGAAACAGGTTTTGTCCCGGATGTGACGGATCTGTAAATATTTTCACAGCCCTCTTTTTGACTCGTGCAGTATACAGGTCCTCAGTTGAAGGCACGTGGGTAGTAATTGTTTTTTTTCTGCAGTCCTAATTACTCTCTGAAGTCTGTGTCTGTTTGTTGGGTTGCAGAACCAAACCTGACGGTTATAGAGGTGCAGATGATAGACTCAATAATTCCTCTGTAGAACTGTATCAGCAGCTCCTTGGGCAGTTTCAGCTTTCTGAGTTGGCGCAGACAGAACATTCTTTGTTGTGCTTTTTTGATGATGTTTTTGATGTTAGGTGTCCATTTTAGGTCATGTGATATAGTAGAACCTAGAAATTTGAAGGTCTCTTGTCTAGTATTGTAAGAGGTGGTAGCATGGCAGGGTTTCTTCTAAAGTCTACCACCATTTCTACGGTTTTGAGTGTGTTCAGTTCCAGATTGTTCCGGTTACATCACGAGGCAAGTTGTATCACCTCCTGTCTGTATGCAGATTTGTCATTGTCTCGAATGAGACCAATCACTGTTGTGTCATCAGCAAACTTCAGTATTTTAACAGATGGATCGTTTGAGATGCAGTCATTGGTATATAGGGAGAAGAGAAGTAGAGAAAGCATACAGCCTTGGGGTGTGTGTGTGCTGATTGTACAGGTATCGGATGTGATTTTGCCTAGCTTCACCTGCTGCTTCCTGTCTGTTAGGAAGCTTATGTCCAAACCCCCCCCCCCCAAAAAAAAGCAGGGCCTACACCATTTCTGATAGATGGCAGTCCAATCTTTTCTTGAAAGCTTCCAGTGATGAAACTTCCACAACTTCTACAAAATCAGAAGAGAATACAAGATGGTCCTTGACTTACAACAGTTCATTGAGTGACTGTTCAAAGTTACAGTGGCACTGGAAAAAATGACTTATGACCATTGTTCACATTTACAACCCTTGCAGCACCCCCCCTGGTCATGAGATCAAATGTCAGACGCTTGTCAACCAACTTGTATTTATGACGGTTGCAGTGTCCTGGGGTCACGTGATCACCTTTTCCAACCTTATAAGCAAAGTCAATGGGAAAACCGGATTCACTAACAACTGGCAAGAAAAGTCGTAAAATAGGGCAAATTCACTTAACACATGTTTTGCTTAGCAACTGAAATGTTGGGCTCAATTATGGTCATAAGTCGAGGACTACCTGTACTGGACTTTGCTTTTACACTACTGGGACGGAAGGAGAAATGATAAAATATCTGACTGGAGAATAATTATATTTGCATTATCAAATTGTAATATTGCACTCCGTTTTTGCCCTAGACCCGCCCACTACTTTTGGCACTTGGTCTTTCCAGTGCACATTTGAAAGGCCAGTTCTCTGGAAAGATGCACACCCTGGTTAGATGCTTTTGCCAAAGGGCTGAAAGAGAATATGCAGAAAAGTGGGCTCTCCTTGAGGGCTTAAACTCAGCTGCCCCCAGTCAATCAAAAACAGCCTAGAAAGTTTCTCAAGCAGGGATAAGTGCAGTGTCTTGATGTTGCAGAAGTGGTCTAGGTGGAACATGGCACCACCCTCCAAATGAGAAAAGGAGTCAGATAGATGGATCTGTCTGTAATCCCTGCAAAACTCTCAAGAAGGAGGTGTGTGGTAGTTTCATCTTGGGAATCCTATCACACCATTTGTTTGATTTAAGAACAGACTACATTGATTCATTCCTTTATTGAAAGGGTCCCTTCCAAGTCATTAGATTCCAACAACACCCTGCTCCCCATTGTCCTGTTAATCAGTAGAGGGAGACTCCAGCTGTACTCTCCTTTCCTTTCCTCCACTTCCATCCCAGCTAGTATGTCAAGCTATCCTGGAAGAGTTTGACATTAACTGGTACTTTGATGCAACTGGGCAGCTGGCTATTGAACATTGGATTTTTTTATTCGTTGCTTGGCAGCTTTTGATTATATAGCCACCATTATTTGCACTGGAAGCTGCTCAGTGCACTAGAACGTTTTGCAGAGCAGCTGCTTGTGAGAAAATCCAGGGAAACTGCTTTCAACCACCCCAACTAACCTTATGGAAAAGCTCATTGGCCTTATCTTGCTCCTGACAGTAGCAACTCCGTCATCTCTTCCCAGGATCCCATCACCAGTTATTTGTTCAACAGGTATACTTTCAAAAACCCTGTTATTAATGTATTTTGTTTTTCACTGAAATGTAAATGCTAATGACAATATTCAAACATGATTCTTTGGAATCCATTGGATATTGCCAAGGGGATGGATATTTTGCCTTTAACTTAAAAGTTTCTTTTTTAATCTTTACTCCCACAATCCTCTTATCTTGTCTTATATCCTTGGTCAGTATTTCAACAATCCAAATAAAGAAGAGAGGAGACAGTGGGCATTCCTGTCTTGTTTCTTTTTGTATCTCACAAGATTTTGTTAGATCCCTGTTAACAATTCTTTGTGCTTTCTGTGAAATGTATATCAATCTTACCCACTTTATAAAGTTCTCTCCAAAATTCATATCTTCCTATACCTTAAACAAGAAAGCTTCAGTTCAAATTGTCAAAGGCCATTTTTGCATCTAAGGCAATCGGTGTGAATTGCTTTTCATTGTGTTACTCCAAATATCCAAAAATCTCCAGCAGATTTCTAACATTGTCCTTTAACTGTCTTTTTGGTTAAAAACCCACATTGGTCTTCTGAATAAATTCTTGTAAAATTATTTTCAGTCTATCAGCTATATTGTACTTTACTAATTCATTTGATTCTTTTCATTAGTTTTTATTGTTTTTTATTTTTATTTTTTGTTTTAAATATGGCTTTACATTGTGTAAGCTGCCTTGCATTGCCATGGGCGAATAGGCAGCAATATAAATTAAATAAATAAATATAATCATTGTGAACAACTTGTATTATCATAGTATTATGATATTCAATGATACCAGGCTGCAGGTTTTTTTGTTGTTGTTAAAGTCAAATCTTGTTCCTCCTTAAGTATTAATGCTATATTACCAGAGGTGATATTCAGCAGGTTCTGACCAGCTCTGGAGAACCTGTAGCGGAAATTTTGAGTAGTTCGGACAATCGGCAAATACCACCTCTGACTGGAGATTTTAACAGTATCTTTCCCCTGCCATACCCACTAAGCCACGCCCACAGAACTGGTAGTAAAAATATTTGAATACCACCACTGTATATTACCCTTTTTCAACTCTGGTATCTTTCCTCCCTGTAGGATGGCGTTCCTCATATTTTATAAAAGTCGTAAAAGTTCATCCTCAAAAATTTATAAGCATCTGATAATTCACCTAGTCCAGGCATGTTTCCTAATTTAATATCTTTTACAGCTTCAGAATGTTCCCTTATATGTGAATTCATATCCTGTCTCTTTTTCTCTGCAATCATTAGTAAATGTTGTTTCTGTAAATATTCATCTAATTCGTCTAATATTTTTCTCAGAAGTTCTGTCCAGTTGTGGGGAGATTATTTCATCCAATCCTCCATCAAATACCAATTTTCCTAAGAGAAACCTATTAATCTCTCCATAAATCATTAATAAAACTATACTTTGTCCTCATTTAGGACATAAATTCCCATGATCAAAGTCTTAGTTCCATGCATGTTAATTTCCATGCCGATAAACCTACCATGCTCATAAGTCAGTACAGGTTCTATTTTTAGTTGGGGATTTATATACATTTATTTTCCCCATTTTATTTCTTTTCACAAATTCCTGGCTGGCTCACTCTCCTTTCCCTTTTCTGCTGTTCTGGCTACAGAGGCACCAATTTATAAAGGAAAAACATTGCATTCGCTTTGTTCTTATGAAAGATAAGAACAGAAAATGAAGTCCATCAAGGAATGATGAATGCGGCATAGAATATAAACACTAAGTAGGACTTCATGAAAATCATTTGCTAAGCAGTATTGGTCACCATTGTATTTGTCAAGGACTTTTGGAACTAATGAATAGCTAATAGAAATGCATGGCTTCTTGTTTTTATTACAGCTGAAATGCACTTAGGCATAAGAAGGTCATAGTGACTTTTTCCTGCTTAATTTTCCTGCCAATGTGTAAAGCAAAATATACTTTTCATTGGACTAACTTGGTCTACAACTCCAAATTGCTAGGACATAGAAGCTTTTATCATACTCTTTAAAACTTCTTTCAATACCCTGGAATTCAGTTCTCTATTTTATCAAGCATTTTTCGCTATCGAAAGAAGATAATCAAATACTTTTAACTTTCTATTTTTGTAAAATCTAATAAATACTATCCCTGCAGAGTAAATCGATTCAATGAGAAAGCATTATGGGTGTTTGCTTGCAATGGCTATCGCCATGATAAACCCTATGAACAAGCATGTTTTTACACGCTATAAAATACTTCCAAGTTCCTCCTGCCAATTGAGTGGCTTTTAAAACTGGAAAGTTGTGTTTCTTTATCAATCTATCTAAAATGTGATCCCCAATTTATCCCACTAACCAATCAGAATCAGTAGCAAGGATTATGTGTAAGCTGAACCAGTGACTAATGGTTTGTGGGAAAGTGAGGAAGATTCTTTTCAGGTTCAAAGCACAATAACTATAAAACGTGTGTCAAACTCAAGGCCCGTGGGCCAGGTCCAGCCCATGGGGTGCTAAGATCTGGCCTGTGGGGCCATCCTGGAAACAGCGAAGGACCGGCCCGCAGTGCCTCTGCCAGCAAAAAAGGAGCTTAGAATAACCCTCCCAGGTTCCGTTTTTGGCTGTGACGGCCTTCTGCAGCCCTCTGCCAGCGAAAATGGAGCTCGGGGAAGCCCACCTGAATTTCATTTTCACTGGCAGAGGTCTGAAGAAGGCAGTCGCAGCCGAAAATGGAACCCAGACAGGCTGCATGCAGCATCCACAAGCTTTGTTTTCACTGGGAGAGGGCTGCAGGAGGCCATTGCAGCTGAAAATGGAGCCTCGATGAGTGACATTGAACCGGCCACACCCCCTGGCCCAAACAAAACCCTCAATGAAATCGAGTTTGACACCCCTGCCCTAAAATGAGCCCAATGTCATTCAGTTGGTTTTCATAGAGAAAAATTTGCACAGAATTATATTTATGAAGCATTCTGCACAGACTACTTTAAATTTGGCAATTCTTACAAGTTTAGGCATAGATTATTCTGCCTATCATCCTGTCCTTAAATTTCCTAAATTCTTATATAAAATATCAGTGCCATGTTCCATTGGAAGATGTTGGCATCCAATATTTTTATGGTTTTGAATTAATCTTTTTATCCCTATTGTATGTCCCTTGGCACTGATATTTTATATAATATAAATATAAATATTTTATATTTTGCTACTAAAGCTATCAGATCTAGGGTGCAAAAATCTAGTTGACCACTAGAGGGCAGCAAAGAGCTATAACCTTTAACTTTGCTCCCATGTAGCAGTTCTGGAGGCAGATTTGATACTGGTATCCCTAGCCACAATATTGAGCTATTTCTCATAGCAAAAAATGTATATTGGAGATGTATCATTTTGGAGTAACTGTTCCCTTCATATGATAAAGCATGGGGAGTTAGAAATTGTTACGATATGTGATATGATACTATGACCCTTGTTACTATGATATTTATCTCTTTTAATTGTGCTGTTTGAGGAGTTGTTTAAACCCTCACCTGCAGCTTGGGCACAGCTTGCATGCAGACGCACCATCTCATCAGTGCAAAGATTCATGCAGTCACAAACAAGGTTAAGAATCAGTAGCTAAGTATTAAATCATGTGGGAACCAAAGAACACATACCAAACTCCAGAAGCTGACAGCTTTCCTAGTCTAGATCTCTGCCAGTATCTTGGACTATATAACCCAAGATCCTCAGCCAAGCATGACCTCAGGAGAGTTGATTCAGATTTATGGGAGTTCAGGTGTCACATACACCTGGGACGGGCGCGGGTGGAGGCTAATAGTTTGATCCATTTCCAGAGCTGATTAAAAACAAATCTTTGCCTTGCCAGAGGTGGAGTCTTGCTAGGGACGGATGCCTTTTCTATTTATACAGCCGGGGGTGTACAGCTTTCCTAGGGCAGCCGCGTCCACACGTTGCTACCCGCAGACGGAAAAGGGCAGCGCAGGGCCGGAGCCGGGGCCGGCGAGGCAAAAGCCCCTCTGCCCCAACCGCAGCACCTCCCTCTCGCGGCCTTCCCCTCCCCCCCGCCCACCGCCCGGCTCTCCTCCCGGTGCGTGGCTGCCGGGAAAGCTCCCTGCGGCTCAGCTCCGCCTCCGAAAGAGGAAGGGCCGGACACGCTGCGGGCAGGGGCGCCGGCGATCGCCGAGCGGGCCGGGCTTTCTGCTTTGCGCCGCGGCGGGCCCGGTGCTGGCTGCCAGGGCGAGCCATGGAGCGCGGGGCGGCTGGCGGTCGCGATCTCCTCCGGCTGGGCGCGCTGCTGCTTCTGTTGCTCCTCTGGCCGGGGCCCGCGGTAAGGACGCGCAGGAGAGGGCTGGAGGGGCGCCGCGATCCCAGGAGGAGAGAGGGGCGTCCGGCTCTCCGGGGCTTCCCGGGAGGGGGGGGCAGGGAGGAAAGAAGTGACAACTGATTGCGACATCGCAAACACAACTGAGGACGGGCCAAGAAAGGGCGAAGTTAAGTTCCGGGGTGCAGAGACTTTCTTGCTGTAAGCGGGCGGCGGAGGGAACACGCGCGCCTCGAGCAGCTGTTGTTGCAGCTGAGCGACTCGCGCAAATAGCAGCGGTGGCCCTCGGGTGGGGATGGATGGAGGCAGAAGAGACCATCCCGGGGTTGGTTCCGGATCTCATCCGGTCCAGCATGCTGCTGCTTCCCGGCCGGGGAGGGGGGAGGATTAGTAAAGTGGACGTCCAGCTCACTTGAAAGGCGCCAGGTTGTGGGGAAATTAGTCTAATCTTTCCTGGGTTTTCTCCCATCTCTTTCCAATACCAAGAATATAAAGCAATTTCCTGACTTTTAGGAGATACTGCTGTCTGGACTGATTTAAACTAGAGTTTTGTTTGAAGGAAGCCCTGTATTCTCGGTTGCTCTTGTTACCTGAAATAAAATGACATTCTTGCTCTTCTTCTGTTGATGGCAAGGCTGCAAACTGTGTTCTGCCTCCTCCTTGAAGTTTTGGGAGTGAATGCAAAACACATTCTGTTTTATCTTGCATCTTCTTTTACTATCTACTGCACTGAGGCTGTGATCCTTTCCAAGCAAGTTGCTAACGATGTCTTTGGGGGAAGGGGGTCAACTATCCAGCCATTGTTAAGTGTGAAAATAATAGCAATTGAGGACAGAGTTGATATAGCTTCAACAGTGGCAGGGGGATGCTAGTAATGCACTTTTGAAGGGTAGAGTTTGGAAGCTTTGCTGTAGGCATGAAAGACAACAGCCTAGAAGTTAGATCTGGCTCACAGAGTTGGAAGACTACAAGGCTTGGGACCATAGGGAAGTCATGATAGAGCTCTGTATAAATTCAACACAGCTTGGAAAACCCTGACATAAAGGGTTTTCTCCCACTTTTTATAGTGTTAAACTTCTGTTAAAGCAAAATATAGGGGAATTCGGAGCCAATAAAACAATACAGTAATTTCTCACACAATGCTTAACTAAGTTGTGGAATCTGCTGTGGTTGGATGGGATGATGTTCTTGTGTTAGATTGTTTGAGCAGATTGACTGGACAGATTTATGGAAGATCAGGATATCATTTTTCTGCTAGGTGTGTTGTCTTTATGCTGTAGGATCTACTCAGAAAGACATCAGTGGAAGTTCACACTTCCTCATCCATGTCATGTTATGGGCACTTCTTGGTCCAGAGAACACTGGAGAGTATGAACCATTAACTTGATGGATCGGGGCTTTCCTAACGCTCTTTTACTTTCTTTGGTGTGTGTGTTGGTGGGGGAGCAATCATTCTTGGATGGAAGCATCTTGACTGTTTTGCTCGTTATCTTAGCCCAAGGCTCCACTCCCCAAACTTGGCAAATGTAAGACTTGTGGACTTGAACTCCCAGAATTCTCCAGCATAGCATAGCTGGCTGGAGAATTCTGGGAGTTGAAGTCCACAAGTCTTAAAGTTACCAAGTTTGGAGACCTCTGTCTTAGCCAGTAATTTATTTGTTTTTTATAGCTGGCACAATTTTTGTGAGTCAGTTTTATCAAAGCTTGGGTTCTGAGAAATTTTGCTCCCGCTTAATAAATCAGATCATTCTACCACTTTTTATAAATTGACAGCTTGACAACTGAGCTAACAATGATTTTCTTTTTTTTTTTTGTAATTTTTTTTTGAGTTTTCACAAAGAGAAAAAAAATACAAATAAAACATCTTTTTTGAAAGTAGCGTAATCCCGGGTTACATTTCTTCGTACAGACACAAATTCAGGTTCATACTCATTTTTATATTCTATTCCATATCTTATTACTATTTTACATTTTCTGCATAGCTTCTCCCCTCTTTTAATTTTCTCAATTTTATTTTAATTATCTCATCTCAATTCAGATCATTGTATTTATATTTTTTGTCTGTCCTGTTTCAATTATCTATTATCTTTTCTCATTAAAGAAAATTTCTCCTGTAGTTACTGATTGGAGTATGACGCCTTTATATCTTTTCCCTAAAGTTGTAACATTCAGTATAATACATAACTTCCATTCGGATTCTGCTTGGTACATTCTTAAAATACACACTGTATTCTTTAAAAAAAATTATAAATGTATATAATTAAAACAACATTCCATTCCAATTCAATTCTATCATTAATATTAATATTCATTAAAGTCTTAACATCTTTAACATTACTTTTCAATTAAATATCATACTTCTATGGGAACAATCATAAGCTTTCCATAGTTAATCCCCCCCCTTCACTTATATTTTATAAAACATTAACTAATTAAAATGTTCCCATTCCTTCCTAATTCAATTTTCTCATTTATTTTATTTCACTTATTTTATTCACAAACATTTCACTAAATTACACTAACTATTTTATCCCTCATTTTAATCATACGTTGTTTCCAATTTTCTAAAGTTATTTCTATTACTAATATAACAATACAATCTTACGTACCTTTACAGAATCCCTTTTTCAGTTAGATTTTCACCCATTATCTCTAAATAGGTCCTGTTTCTCTATATCATGCTCCGGTCCTTTGTAACTTCTTTTCCTTTCCTTCTTCCCTCTCTTCTTCTCTCTCCCCTTTTTACCCCCTTGTCTCTCTACCTCTATTTCTCTCTTCTGTATTCCCCTCTTCTGTTGCTTTCCAGTAGTATACTTATTTTTCGAATTATTTTTCTTTTCTTTGGTTGTTTTTTTAAAAGTCTTAAATTCTCCATTCTCTTTCCCCCCTTTCCTTTTTCTTCCCCATATAAAATTGCTTGTTCATTAAAGATGGCTTCTTCTTTGTCCAAGTCTTCTTGTTTTGCAGTCTTTTCTTCTTGTTTCTCATAGTTCCAAATCTCCATTTCTAAGAATTGAAAAACGAAGCCAAAAGAACCCTTCCCTTCTTGTGCATCTTCTTTGTACTTTTTAAGTTCCATTTTCAATTCATCCAGAAGTGGTGCCATTGTATAAATTTTTAAACAACCACCCGATTGATTTTAGTCATTCAAATATAATAACCAAGAATCCAAAGATCACCAAATAATCCAAATACACGCAAGCTGTTTCTTTTTTGCTCTTTTTTTTTCACTTTCTCTTCCTGGGGTTACTATTTAGTTGCAAAGTTTCAGTTAAAATGTATCTTTTAGAACTCTTGTTGAAGTTTTATTGTAGATTCTTTTTAATTCCAGGCAGTCTCCTCCCTCTTCCAGATCCTGCCCTTATTCTTTTTCTCTCCCTTCCTGCTTATGAAAAAGAAAAATTTTAATGTCCAGAAATCTTTATTATCCCTTTGGCATTTTGTTTTATTTTCAGCTTAATTGCCTATTGATGTCAAAGCGGATTTTTCCGATTTCTTATTTAAGTCTCTTAGTTGTCAGTATAGGGAAGGAGAGAGAAGAAGAAAAAAAAGCCAAACCTTTCCCTTTTCACTTTCCTTCGCTGCTTCCGACTCTTCTTTGGGAGCGATGTTATTTTTTGTAAGTTTAAATTCCAGGGTACCTTAGTTGTTGCTTTTACAATTTTACGTGGTCAGCCAAAACTTTCACTTCTTATCTTCCTCCTGCACATTCTTTTCCGGTCGAGTTCTCCTTTGTGGTGGCCATTTCTGACCACCGCTGCAACCGCCTTCGGGAAAGGGAGTAATGGCCAGCTGAGGAGGAGAGATGTGGCTCTCCTCAACCCTGCTGGCGGTCTCCCCCCTCTTCACCTCTACGGGGTGGCTTAGCCCCGAAACCAGCCGACTCAGGGCGCTCCAGTGGCGAGCCCAGACAGAAACCACGCACAATCGTGGATTTCTGTCTGTCGCCGAAGGAACTCAAACCGGAAGTTCCAGACCAGAGCTAACAATGATTTTATGAAGCCCTGTGGATCCCTCCTCCCATCCCTTATCCCCACGGCCTAACTCCTCAGCTTAATTTAGAAAGTAGAAAAGGGTTGTAAATTAATTGTGATTCTTTGCTGTCCCTGATGGACAATTCTAGAAATGTGGGAATGTTAACCAGTTGATATATAACTGTAATCCTGCTTATCTTCCTAAAAATAAAATACACAGTACTAGTATAGTTATTGATGCTAACACCTATCCCCAAATTGAGGTGTAACATCATTAGAAATTTTATTTCAGGGTCTATGGCCACCTATCTCAACCATATGATTCTAGGTAGGGAACAGCAATTAAAAAGATAAAATAACAATATCACAATAAATATCAATTAGCATCTGAGGTAAAAAAAACATTCCAGCCACCAATACAACCATCCCATGGGCTCTGCCACATATTCTGGTAACAGAGTATGCCTGTGCTTGATGACATAACCAGTATAAAGATAGAACTCAAGTCCTATGGCTTCAAATTGGTATTTGTGCAACAGTGTTTGTATCATAACACACAAATTTAATAAAGCAAATGTGGAAAAATAATTTAAGAAAGCTCTTTGTCATTTTGGTGAAGTTGAGAAGGGGGGGTTACACATACTTTAGAATTAATATTATGATGTAACATGCAATATTTGTTTAATTTCATTAAAATATTTTGCCATTTTATAACTATCAGGCTAGATGTTCACCTTTTTAAAAATAAAAAAACAATGCTTATATTTAGTCATGAACCAGAAGGGTCTGTAAGTACTGTACTAATTTGCTTGCATTATATTATTGTTTCTGTCCCTGCAGTACAAATATTCATGCATTTTCTAAGAAACATTTAGAAAATTATACGGTTTTGATAGTATGACTATTTTTATTATTGTTTTGCCCTTTATGTTTGGAGGTTTATTTGAAAGGCTGTCAAGATTTTAGTTGTGAGGAGAATCAGAATAATTTTGATGAGTAAAGTTGACAAATATTTAGGCTGTCTTGAAAATTATGCAATAGGGTGCAATGGAAGATTACTTTTGATTTCACTATACTTTCTTGCTATATACAGTTAAGCACACTAATTATGAGTGATCTCTTGGCACTCGTGTCTATGAATCCAATTCCAGAGTGCTTCTTCCACATTATACAATATGTATGCTCAGCAGTGTTGCTCCATAATTTGTGTGAGAGAATTGATAAATTAAGATAGCCAATTTGGTTTATCGCTGGGAGACTGTGAATTTTAATCCTGCCTTGGACACAATGCCAGATTTAGGCCAGTCACTTTTTTCAGCCCTAGAAAAGGGGGCATGGCAAATCACTTCTTACAAGAAAACTGTAGGTACTTGCCCGGTCTTCAAGAATCAGATATGATTGAAAGGAAGAAAATATATCATGTACATCTTAGCATATACTAACAAAGGATAATTATTAACATTCAGAGATGGTATAATTTTCTTTCTGTCTTCTACCTATTCACATTTCTCAGTGTGTTGGGACTTGCAGATCACCATTTACTATCTCTTTTTCAGTTAGTGCCCTTCTCAAATGCAAGAGCTGATCCCATTCCTGATCATTGCTTTAGGGCTTTAAACATAATCATCACCAGTGCTTTGAATTGTGCTTAGGAACAAATTGGCCACCAATGCACTCCCAGCCAAACAGGCCGAATATAATCCAATGTAGATTGTTTTCCAGAGCAACTGCATTATCCAAAGACCCTTAAAGTTAGCCTCTTCAATCCAGTAATCTAATCTGCAGGCAAGATTATTGTAATCAGGCCTGATTTTTCTGAGGGTAAATGGAAGACATTCCTTATGGAAGAGCAGGATAAATACAGCGTTTTAAAATCACACTGAACAGGAGTAGAAAGTCAGAGAAAGCATCGAAAGCCTTACAATTATTTTATACTTAATATATTAAAAATGTTTTTTAGCTCTCATTTGACATAGGTCATATTTTCTTCCGCTCCCTTTTTAACATTAATTATTTTATAAAAATAACCATTCCTTCTTCTCCATTAAACATATTTGAGTGAGTTGTTTTTTAAATGCACGCACACAATCATCTTGTAACCTAGCAATGTAATTAGAGCACTGGCTGACAAAATAGGCTCAGTGAATCATAGGGCATCCAGGATGATCATCTTGGTTGCTTGCGTTGTGGTGCGAAAGCTGTCCTAAATATTTGCCTTGCCCAGATGTCCAAGGCAGGTTCTCAGAAATACAAATGAAGTCTTGGCTAATTCACAGAGTGATGGTTGTAGGGGAAATAGGAGGAGGAAGGAACATAAGGTATATTTGCTACCTTGAGTTATTCATTAAAAAAATATAAAAGCAGGAGATAGATATGGTAGGTAGGTAGGTAGGTAGGTAGATAGATATGGCAGGTAAGTAGTAGTAGATATGATAGATAGATAGATAGATAGATAGATAGATAGATAGATAGATAGATAGATAAACTGAAATTGTGTTCCCATCAAAAATAGAGGCAGGATCAGAGACTAAGTTCAGTAAAATATTTGCAAAGGTAACTTACATTCGGACCCTACCTTCTGTCCAGTATACCTGGGAACCAAGCAAAACACAATCAAGCTTATACTAGGAGCCAATGCATTTGGCATATTTCTTTACTTACACTATTCATTTAATAGAAGGACCCCATCAATATTTCTTCATCATGATTGCATTAAGGCAGCATTGGGAGTGGCCTGTGGGGTTATTGTGTCTCCTATATCAGTTATGTACATTGCTTCTCTGTTCTTTCTTCCATTTGCTTTCTGAACATAAGTAAATAATCAGGCTGGGAGGGCCTTGTTTCACTTAAACAAGGGATCGTGATGATTCAACCAGAGTAAACTTACCAAAAAAAATACATTTCATTTTTTATGATCAAGAAGCGTCTACATCTAAGTCGATTTTAGCTCCAGGGTCTGGGTTCTGGTCATTAATGGCCTTTCAAGGAGTCACCTAACAGGCAAAGCAAGGAGATTTGGATCCCATGGCCTCTTCTCTCTTATCAAAGATCAGACCCAAAAGGCTAGGCATTTCTAGGCATTAGGAAATAATTCCAAAAGCTCATGCTTTTCCCAAGTAACCAAACTGAGAATACCTAAAAAGTTCAGGAATGCTCTTGGAACAGACACTTCTCACCTTGGAGCTTTATTCTCTCATCACCCACCAGCCTAGCAATTGTCCAATTGAAGTTAGGATAAGCAAAGACAGATAGCTTCTAAGTTCTCAGCAGAACATCTGTTTCTACCAGAGATATGATCAGCATCCTCTATAGGAAATTATTTCATAGAAATATGTTATTGGCTCCTAATATGTATCTGTTGCATCTGGTATAGGCTTATTGAATTTGTATGACACTTTGAACATTGCTATTTTAATGTTCATAATAATCAGCATTATAGCTTACCATTATCAACATCCAGCAGGAAAGTCTTCCTGGCACATAAGCATCCAGATGATTTATCTGTCTGGTTTATTAACTCTTGATATATTCTATTATTTTAATCAAGAGTTAATAAACCGAACAGGTAAATCACCAGATGTTTGTGTATCAGGAAGAGTTTCCTGTTGGATATTGGTAATGGTAGACTGTAATACTAATTATTAACAACAGAAAGGCTCTCAGTGCACCAAAAGCATGCAAAATTCTGCTTTACATATGTCTATAATCATAATTTACTAAGATCCAAACAAGTTTTTGCATCTCAAGAAATAAGACTAGGAGTTTTTTGTGTGCCATTGCTATTGTTGTGGTAGCGTGGTAGAAACTACCTGGTTAGTATTGCACAAACACTGGTTTACCCATCCATCCCATTATATCTATGTAACACACAATCAAAATCAATGAGATTTATAACATTTTTGTCTCTACATTATAGCAGTCAGAATTACCAATTTTCTCTAGCCAGAACTGTTTTCCTTGCCAGAATTGCATAACTTTTTAAACTAAAATCTGGGGGGAGTGGACAGGTTTTGAAGGTTCATTTTAAATAAGGTGGGGGCCACAGGAATATCAGGGAATGCCATTCTAAAGGATGGGCTCCATGACAGAGAAAGCCCACTTCCTGAGTCCCATCAGTTGATACCACTCAATCAACGGGACCATATCAACTCTACCAAACAGGATGGGCAGAAAAACTACTGAAAGTAAGTGCTCCCTCAAATAATAGCTCCTAGGCCACGTAACCCAGGGCCAAGAGGTATAACTGGGTTACACCTTCAGCATACTGTTGAAATCAGACCCAAGTAACAGCGGACCTCCCCTAGCAGCCTTATATAGATGTTAAACAGGAAGTGTGACAGTGCCGGTGATATCCATCTTGATAACTCAAGAACTGGCCTTCAGGATGCTGTTTTATAGTCCTAGTGTTTTCTGTTAGGTTGTGTGGAAAAGGCAGTGATGGGGCACTGTTGTTCAACAGAACACAACAACAAGATCTGTTATGTCCCACAGGTATACTATCAACCTGTCCTTATCTCTTATACATACATACATACATACATACATACATGAAGCCACTGAGGAGGGAGGTCTTCTGGAGTTTAAAAGTAGAGTGCTATCAATGTATTGTGAACATTCAGTTCTATTTTTCCTTACCATCCAATTCCCTGAGCCTTTTCCAAATTTGATAATGGACGAACAAGAACAATCTCAAAACAATCACCCTTGTTCTTGAAACAAGATGGGTGGCATATAAATTTTATAAATACATAAATTAACCTTAAATCTAGACAAGATGGAGATTCTGTTGGTAAATAAGATTAAGGACCCGAGGGTTATCCCGTTTGGGACAGGATTATATGTTCCTTTAAATAAGCAGGCATCCTTTTACACAGTTATATCTAGTGTGCCTACTACAACCCTTCCTAAACCAGTCAGATGTGGCAGAGGTTGTCCACTTCTTAGTTATTTCCCATCTTCACTATACAAAGTGCTCTGGGACAATTGTATGCAAGCTGGCAGTAGTAAAAAAACATGTCAGCCATGGTGCTAATCATTGCAACAGGCATGGATCATATGCCTACGCTTTGTTTGCTGCCAGTTATTTATTGGGCACAATTTAAGGTGATGATATTGACCTTTAAACTCTAAACTGCTTAAGACTGATTAGCTTATTACAAATCTGTCGGGTTGTTAAGATCAGCAGAAAAGGCCCTGCTGAAGATAAACCATCTATCAAAGCCTCACATCCTGGCATACACAAAAGCTCCTCCTATCTTATTCCCGGGCTAAATAGAATAGAATATGAAATGTATTTGAATATGAGTAGCTCGGGTTGGTAGTTGGGCTGAGCTCTGAGTTTGGCATTTTAGTTGCTAACATTTTGTCACCATTTGAGGAGCCATCATCAATGTGCTTTGAATTGTTTGAAGAATTGAAAAATGAGCAATTCAAAGTGCACTGATGATGTCTCCTCGAATGGTGACGAGACATTTGCAACCAGTTGCCAAGCTCGGAGCTCAGACCAGAATAGAATATTCTTTACTGGTCAAGTGTGATTGGGGACACAAAGAATTTGTCTCCGAGACATAAGCTTTCAGTGTACATGAAATGACACTCAGTGATAGTCACAGGATACTAAATAAGCAATCAACATAAATCATGATACAAACAAAAAGTTATAGTCACAAGAAGCTAAGGAAATAGGAAAGATGAGAAGGATAATAGTAATACAGTATCTATACACTATAAAATTTTAATAATTATATAAATTATTTTATACCTGATAAAATAGTAATTTATTATCCTGTATTATATTAATATTATGCAGGACAATAAAGAGCAACTCCTTTAAGAGTCTCAGGGTTTAGCAGGTCTGTAAAGAACCATCTCTTTCTCTTTAATCTCGTTAATCTCGTTTTAGAATTTATTTTATCCCTAATTGTTTACTTTTTCTTATACTCTGTTTTATTATTTCTAGCGAAGTTGTAGATACTAAAATCTACATTATTTGAGTGGCAGATGGAAGGGTTTAGAGGAACAGTTGCCACAACCTGGTTAAATTATGGTATCCTTTCAAGCATTTTATAATACTATAGAAAAGAAATGTAACAAACTCATTTAAAGCAAAAATTAGCCCATTAGTATATCCTTTTTTAACTGCTGAAGTCTGACAGGCAGAACTGATGATTGTGTTTAATTTAATTGTTTAAATTTAACTGAATTTCATCCCTGATGCTCAACTGGGAACCATGCAACTGAAAACATATGGAAGGGTTTACGATATTCATGTTCCTACACAGAGATTCTAACGACACAATAGTGGGCATATTTACATGGGCAAAAGTCCCTCTGGGTATCAGATCATAGAATGGTAGAATTAATTCTATGCTATTTTAGAGAGTAATTCCCACTCAGGTATACAATATTTCTATGAAAATTACACCTCAGGGTATTTTTTTTAAAGATATTTGTGATCAATATTGGTTTATACACAACACAGTCCTGTGCCATTTAACACAAAGCAAGTCTCTCTGCATTCAGTGATATGATCCCCAAATAAGCATGCATAGGATTTTAGTCTCATAGGATTATGCGCTGCCTCTGATGAGCTGTGGAAAACAACTTGTTCTGAACATACAGCTCTGTTAAACCATAAACAGGAACTACAGGAGGGCTATATATAATCAGAAGCAATTGATTAAAGGTAATATTTTCTTGTGTTCCATAATAATTAGATAAAAGGCATAAAATGTTAAAATCACCATTCCAACCAGTGCTCACCTTTGTTATCATGCCAGGCCATCAGAAGTTTTGGCTTGCTTCTGATAGTGACTTGGATTTTAGCACATCTCATTCTAAAATGCTAAAATTCTGACATGCTGGCGCTGTGACAGAATTCTAGTCTATATGTATTACTTATGGATTTCATGGCCCAGCAGATCTATAATTTCTTCTCATGCCTTTTGATTTTGATAGGGCTATTTTAAAAAAGCTATCTGTGTTAAGAGACTTTAAGCTTTCAAACTTAAATGCAAGTCTTTTATAGTACATTTAGCCTTTTATGATAGAGAATCATATATAATAATTGATGTTGCACACATCAAAATGCAGAAATAACAAAATGTTGATATCATTGATATGTTGATATAGGAAGAAGAAAAAAGAAACGGCACTATGAGAGTGTTGGCTATAAGAATTGTGGCTCAATTGGACAACCTTAGCTCCCACTTAAAAGTGGTCTGAAGGGTTACAGCCTAGATTTGATTCCTCTAATGTAAATCACAATCTAAATATTTTGGGCACAATCTAAACTATTTTGGATAGTTACGATGCTAAAGCATTTTAACAGGAAAGCAAAATAGAAAAATATATTATTTTCTGTTAGAAATAAATGAAAATAAAGAGATCAGTAGTGGGTTTACCTAAGCTCATTTTCTTTCCAAACTCTTTTGTTTTAATTTGAGGGGGATAAGAGGGGTCTCTAAGTTTTGGATAATGCGTATTTGGCTAAGTAATAAGCAAGACATTATTTCAAAATTCTCATGCAGTAATAAATGATAATGCAGGGAAACAAGTCAGTTATATTGTGAATAGCAGTTATTTATGGCTAAGAATTCCAGTCAATGTTGTGATTAAAGGAGTACATGCTACTGAACACAAGAACATTTGGAAGAAAAGGCATAATGGAATAAATAATTGAGAGATAATTTGGTCCTTCTTTGGTCCTTTCTAGAAAACTGTCAAATTTAGAATCCTATTTCTCTTTCAAATTTAATAAATAACTGGAACTAAAACTGAAAATAAGTTGGAAATACACAGAAATAAAAGTCAAAGGGGATATTATTGTGACTCATAGATATTTATTTTCCCATTCAGAGACTTATTGAAATAATTGGTATTACTTGCACACCCTGTGTCTCTCATTTCGTTTTATAGACTTGTAAACTTTCCTTGCAAGATTGTTGCACATTTTAAATAGCTGGATGAAAAGTGGAAAAATGATGAAAATTAAATGCCTGTTTAATACATGGACATGAGATCTTTTTTTTTTTTTGCAGTATAGGCAAAGACCTAGCTTGCCTCAGTATTTATTTGTCAGGCTGGTAAAGCTGCCCAGCTCACAACAACTCAGGATGGCATACAAATTAAAAACAGAATCCAGGTGGACAGATACCTGACTTAACCCTATGCCTGGGTAAGAGCCAGGTCTTCAAGCCCTGGTTAAAGGACAGCAGGTCAGGGATATTCAAACAGAGGATGGGTGAATGTTACAATTGCAGAGGGCAAACACGGCAAAAACACACACCATTTGAGTCCATCAGATGGCATTGCTTTGGGATCTGGGGTACGCCCATTCCATTGGACATACACCTTAATATCAACATACTAGACAACAATCAAGGGATAATGCCAACCGAATGCTTTTCAGATGCATACATTTAAAAATACCACAGCCTGGGCATTAGCCAGCTGACATGGATAACGTCCAAAACACCTGGAAGGCACCATGTTGCCTAATCAATTTACACTTTGGAAGCGATCTGGCAAACCTGCTGCTTTTTCCTCTCTCACCCTTACCCCCATTTATCTGTTTTAATCTCTTGTTTTCAAAGGTAGTCAGTAACCTTGGCATGACCCAGCTTCGTCTGGCCTGGGACTCAATTTTGGGATGGCTGGGTGATTTTGGCCCAGACGAAGTCTCTCAACACAACCTACCTCACAGGGCTGATATTATGGGGGTGGGAATAGGGGGAAGAGGGAGCAATAAGTATGTTCACCATCCTGAGTTATTTATAAAAATAATAATAAAGGTGAGATAGAATGAAATAAAATAAAATAAATAAAAAATAAAATAAAATAAGAGAGATATCTTTAAAAGGCCAGTGTGGACGAAATAAGTAGAAATAACCCCACCCCCCCTTACGCTACAATCCTGTACATCAGCCTTTCACAGCATGGTAGCCTCCCAGTGTGTAACTGCAATTCCCAGTATAGAGTCCCATACTGGAGTCCAATACACATTTGTTTTAGAGGAGACCAATGATCAGATTGGCGATCCTTATTACTTTGTAAACATTGTGGAACCTCTGCTAAATTGCACATATCACTTCTTAATGTTGAAGTGAAAGGAGATGGTTTTGCTTTATGTAGGAACTCCCTGCACCTGTCAGTTGCAACTTGTGCCTTTTCTCTGAAGCAGGGGTATCCAACCTTGGTAACTTTAAGACTTGTGGACTCTGCCTCCCCAGAGAATTCCCCAGCCAACCATGAACAAAACAGCTGGAAACTACAGCTAGTTTTTGGTTCCTCTTCCATTCCTTGAAGTTATAACTATCAACCCGTTAATCCAATACAGGCTCTGCTGCACTAGGCAAGAAGGAAAACTTAGAGAACTACAGAAATTGTAATTCTCCATTGTACCACCCACCCCTTTTCCCAAATCACAGGTTAATCACCCAGAGAGGCAGGAGCAGGCTCATAGATCACATAAAGCAGCTTAGTGGACAAAGAATTCAATGTAAACCCCTCCCCACTTAAAGGGTAGATGTGTGTGTGTGGTGGGGGATATATAAAGAAGGGAGTAGGGTTAGTGTAAAAAAATCTAGCTAGAAAGGTAGGTTGAGATTTGGGGTCCAGGCTATCTTCCTTTCCCACCTGCCAGTGAGTAGAAAGATGATGGCCATTGGCAAAGCTTTGGTTACACTCTAAAGCACCCGTCTTGAGGGATGTCCTCCTTCTCCACCAGCTCCTTTTATCCATGAGATAAAAGGTTATTAACCAGCACATCTCCCATTCTGAAGCTATTTGCAGCACTTCTATGTTCTAAAAAGTCTAGAGAAAAAGTTCAACACAGGTTGCATCAGACAGCTGCAGGGAGCTCTTACATAGAGCCACAAAGCAGAACCATGTCCTTTCACTTCAACATTGAGAAGTTATGGTATTTCTCTGATATGATCCCTTTACTCAGGGCCCCTCTGGGGCAGTAACCTGAGGCAACAGCAAAAAAGCTGTCTTTTTTGTGGCTGCTGTGTTCCTTTCTGACCATATCCAACAAAGTGGTAGAATGGTTTCCTACCATTTTTAGGCAGCTGGGAGCAGAAATGTATCCTAAATTTGTCTCCCAGTTTACCCACTGAAAACACCGATGTGTGTGATGTAACCCCATATATTACAGCTCTTGCTCCTCCTAAAATTATAGAAGGCACCCTTGACTGGCCAAAACTTGAACATCCCTACATTAAGATGTAAGATACACGGATTGCCATCACTACTACTATATGTTCATGCCGGGTCTTCTCCAAGGACTAGGTTGCCTGCATCTGCGCATTTCTCCAAGTCTGAACTTTCACTATCAAAGAACTGATGCTGAACAATTTATTTTGTCTGTTAAACATTAAGCAATGTGTTTTATTAAAGATTACAGTAGGCTCCCTGATATCGATGGAACGATGTGATAGACATCCGGTTTCTCTTTCCTTTTGATCCTCTAAGGGACTGCCCTTCCCAAAACCACTTAGAAGAGGCAGCTGTTCATGTCTCATGCTGAAAGTTCATTCCTCAGCCTAGAGTGGGGAAATTGACCCCTTGAATAGTCACTGCAATGATTCTAGAAACAATCATGGGTTAGGGAGTGATGGACCAAGTTTGAATACAGATAGTCTACAACTTACAACCATTTGTTTAATTATCATTAGGCACTATAAAGACACTGACAAAAGTGATTTACAACCATTTTGTATTTAATGATCGTTTTTCATATTTAATGACCGTTAATGAAATTCTGGTCATGTGATCAGAATTTGGATGCTTGGCAACTGGTTCATATTTATGACGGCTTCTGGGTCTTGGGGTCATGTGATCACCTTTTGTGACTTTCTGACAAGCAAGTGGGGAAGCCAGATTCACTTAACAACCATGTTACTAGCTTAACAACTTGCAGTGATTCACTTAACAATTGTGGCAAGAAATATCGTAAAATGGGGCAAAGCTCACTTAATAAATGTCTCACTTAACAACATAAATTTTGGCTTCAATTGTCATAAGTCAAGGACTACCTGTGCATAGCAACTGTATCCTCACACACACACATGCACGCACACACACACACACACACACATTGACATACATATGGGTTAGTTCTGCTTAGCAACCTGTGTCTACATCTGTCATTATAGCAGAAATCTATTGTTCTGAACATAAATCTCTTCAGTGTAACTGTGCTTTCTCCCTTATAATTCTTCACCCTATTAAACCCAACTAATCCCCTTCTTACTACTTTTCCTTTTGAAAGCATGATGATGCCTGGCATACAGATACACCTGGCATACAGTGTGTATGTATCCTTTTGATAAGGTTGTCTGTTTTTCACATGTATGTCTATGTCTCCATATCCTCCAGGTAGTTTTCAAAACCAGGCATTAGAACCCAAGGTTTTGCTTTGGAAGCAAAATTACCTTGTACATAGCTGAATTAATCTTAAAACCTAGAAAACCATTCATTTTATTTGTTTCTATCTGTAGAATTGAGAATTGTTGGGGCAAGGTGGTCAAGGTGTTAGGCTAGGAGTGGTGAAACCCAAATCTTGTCCTACCAAGAAGCCATCTTGGTGACTTTGAATCCATCACTCTCTCTCTCTCAGCCCAACTGGGAGAAGAAGAAGGCACATCTTTTTGCGACTAATCTAGCAGTGAAGTCAAAACAAATAATGCAAAATTTTTTTTTTTTTTTCCAAGCAAATTTTATTAATTTCAAAGACAAACAAATCATCATCAACCATTACATATTTGAACCTTTTTCCATTATAAATTTTACAAGTCAGATAAAACCTTATTTTATACAATACAATTCTATTTTAAGCCATTTCCATATGAGCATAAAAATACCTCTTATCCAATTTCTCTTTACTTCTCTTTACTCTTATTCAATTTCACTATTATTATTTCATCTATTTCTTTCTGACTTGATTACCATTATTTTCATTCTGTATTTCTACAAGGTTTTATTAATACTCTCAAAAACATAAACACACAACAAACAAACATATAAAAATCTTTTAGGAAAGTAACTTGGCCCCAGGTACCTCTCTTTATATGGGCTTCAATTATATTCATGCTCATCTTACATATCATTACCTATTTTGTTTACCATTCTATATCTTCTATATAAACTTCTCCACACATTTCACTCTTCATAATTCTATCTTATTTAATCCATCTTAATTTAAATCATTATATTTGTATCTTTTGCCCATTCTTTATTATCCCTCTATCTCATTCCTTATAAAAGAGAAAAAAAAAAAATTTCTCCTGAAATCACTAATCAGAGTATGATGCCTTTCTATCCTCCCCCTAAATTAATTAGATTAACATTTAAAATAACACCTAATACCCACTCTGATTCTGCTAGATACATTCTATCTACTAATTTTTTTCTTTTAATAACAATAAAAACAGAGTAATAAATCCAAAATGATTAAATACATAGTTAAATAATAAATCTAAATATTAAATCTTATAACATTCCCATTGCCTTTCCCTTTAATATTTTATTACATTTTAAAATCAATCATTGTTAAACATTTCAACATTTTAATTTCTTATTAACTCTTAAGCCATTCTAATTTTCTATTTCTAATACAGATGTTACAATACCATCTTATGTACCTTGTAAAATCTTTTTTAAGGAAATTGTACTTTAGCCTTTGTCCCTAAAAAAAATTCCTCTTTTCCCATCTAATTTCAAAACTTTGTGGCTTTTCTCCGCTTTTCCCCTTTCTTTCTTCCCCACCAAATCTTCCTACCCCCCTTCTTTCTAGCCTCTGCCTTGCTGGCATCCCTTCTCTGTTGTGTTCCCTTTTTCTTTTGTTTACTATCATTATATTTATTTTGCATCTTATTTTTCTCTTTCTTAAATGTTTTTTTAGATCTTAAGTCCTTCATTTTCCTCGCTTCCTTCCTTCCTTCTTTCTTAGTTAAATTTTGGAATTCATTAAAGATGGCGTCTTCATCTTCTTCTTCTTGTTGTTCTTCTGCCTCCATCTGTTGTATTGTTTGTTGATAGTTAACCAGTGCCATTTCTAAAAATAGGAAGGCTTTTTCCATACCATCTTTACAGGCTGCTTTTTGTTTGCTCATATTCTTCCCTCAGTTCCTCAAAAGAAAAAGCCATTATAGATCTTTTCTTTTCTTTTCTTTTTTCCCTCTTTCTTCTTACACCAACCAAGATATTTAAAAAAAAGTAAAACAATCCCAAAAACCACAATCCTCAATCAATCCAAGCCAAGACAAAATTCTCCCTTTCTCTTCCAGGGGTAGTATCAGACAAAAGAAAAAGAAAGTCCAAATCTGTATTTTGAAGCCTTATTGGAGTTCTATTTCTGTCTTTAAATCCTTAAGGCATCTCCTCCAACAAAATCAAACCAGTTGAATATATTTTTTTGTCCTCTCCCTTCCGACTTATCCCATAAAGCTAGTTTTACCTGAAAAACAGGTTTCTCAATGTCCACTTATTAATTCCGTTGGGAAGGAGAGTAAACTTTCCTTTCAGCAACACCAAACTGCCGCTTTTTTCCTCTTCTAGAAGGTATCATTCAGAAAGTCATAATTTTCAGGAGTTTTGTTAAATATGTCTTAGAGTCCTGGGAACCAAGAAAAACTTTCTCTTTTCAGAAACTTTCTCCACTTCCTCCTGCGCATTCTTACCCGGCTGCCAGCTTCTTTGTGGCGGCCATTGCGGACCGCCGCTGCACTGTCTTGGGAAAAGGGGTTCTGCCAGCCGGGGAGGGGGTCTGCAACACCCCCAAACCCTCTCCGGATCCCCTATCTTCAGCTGCCCCTGCAGGGCAGCCTAGCTCCGGACCCGTCCGGATCGGAGCACCAAAAGCGGCTAGCGCAGCAGGGATCGCGCAACTTCGCAAATCCCTGCCGCTCGCGAAGCCGACAAACCGGAAGTCCAAAAATCTAGCAGTGAAGTCAAAACAAATAATGCAAAATTTCTTATATCCTTCATGATTAAATAATCTGAAATAGTTAAATTTTACTGAATGTTTTATTTTACTACTAATGAGCAATAATTCATTTTACTGATGAGCAAAAGTAATATATTGCATCACACAAACTTTCACTTACAAATTCTGAAATTATATTTAGAAAATTTTGGATCAAAGAGAGAAATCCAATATTCTTTTTATTGACTAGAAAGAGAAAAATTAAAGAACTATTTTCTACATTAGTGTCTGGATTTTATGAACATTAGCAATTAATGGTGAAGTACACCACAAACAAATTCACTGCTATAAATTGTGTTTATCTGTGCGCCTTCAAGTCAATTCTGACTCCTGGCAACTGCCAGGAACCAATCCCTGTGGTTTTCTTGGTGAGATTTCAGGTTTGGCTTCTCCCTAGGACTGAGAAAAACTGTGCCAGGATTACCCAACTGGCTTTATGTCTAGGGCAGGATTCGAACTCGTGGCTTGTCAATTTCTCGCCTGGAACCTTAACTATGAAGCCAAATTAACTTTCAGTATAAATTATAGAAGATCACAAATTATATGTATTAGATATATAATAATGAGAGAGTGAGAGCTACATTAGTCCTCTAAGTAAATGTGTAAACTTTTTCTTTTTTAACACTGAAATGCTTATAGATTTATCTTTTTCAAATGTTGTACAGCTATCCATATATATATATATATATATATATATATATATATATATATATATATATATATATATATATATATATATATATATATATATTCTTAAGTTTTCGCGGGTACTTACATGTATGGCGTTCGGCTTTGTTCGGGTATTTTCCCACGTCATTGTAGTTGTTCTTTTAAAGTTGTAGCAACGTTTCAGCAGAATCTCATCTGCCATCATCAGGAAAACCAAGGCATATACGAAGTCCCCTGTGCATCATGCCCAGCCACATACATTGGACAGACCAATAGAAGAATAAGTACCCGCCTGGATGAACACAAAAATGCAGCCAGCCAATCAAGATACAAAAAGAGCCAAAAAACAGACAGAAGATATCAGAGACACCAATCAAGCAGAACACAGCAAACTCCGAGACCAATAAACACAGACCAAGACTCCCAACCAATCAGGATGAAGAAAAAACCATTCTGGCACAGCAATAGGCTGCCCCAAATTTAAATCTGAAACCACTGTAAAAGTCTGACTCACAGACTAACACTATACAGAAGCCTGATGATGGCAGATGAGATTCTGCTGAAACGTTGCTACAACTTTAAAAGAACAACTACAATGACGTGGGAAAATACCCGAAAAAAGCCGAACGCCATACATACATATACATATACATATACATATACATATACATATACATATACATATACATACATACACACACACACACACACACACACACACACACACACATGTATGGTATTCAGCTTTGTTGGGTATTTTCCCGTCATTATAGTTGTGCTTTTAAAGTTGTGCATAGCGCGGCAGAATCTCATCTTACATCATCAGGCTTCTGTATTGTGAACACAATACAGAAGCCGGATGATGGCAGATGAGATTCTGCCGAAACGTTGCTACAACTTTAAAAGCACAACTATAATGACGTGGGAAAATACCCGAACAAAGCTGAATACCATACATGTAAGTACCCACGAAAACTTAAGAAAACACACACACACATACATATATATAAATTAATTGATGCCATGTGCTTTTCAACAGTTTATTAAAGAGTAGTTGAATAGTTAAAATATTACTCAACTTCAAAGGGGTTTCTTGGAAAATATAAGTATATGTTCTGTTCCGACAGTAAATATTGTCAGTTAGATCTCAGGCTGAAGTCCCTAGCCAAAGCAAATACTACAGAGTGACATTTTCTTTTCAGACGTGAATGGACAATTGTCATGTATTTCTTCATTCATTTGTACAGAAACTACCCCTATGCCTCATGGTTTGTTTATGTAATAAACTGATTACTTCTTTCAAAATTCCAGTTGCTCAGAGGACTGAACTACACTTCATTAAAGTATTAATACTGTAACATTAAAATGAAATATGTGTACTTGTATCACAGGAAATATGGAAATCTTATTAAACTACAGGTAGTCCTCGATTTAGGACCAAATTGAACCCAACATTTATGTTGCTGCAGTTGTTAAATTATTAACATTTTTTGGTTGTTAAGTGAATGTGGTTTCTCCATTGACTTTCCTTGTCAGAAGTTCACATAATGTGATCACATGTCCCCAGGACACTGCAACCCTCATAAACCTGAATCAGTTGCCAAGCATCAGAATTTTGATCATGTGACCACGGGGGCGCTGCAGTGGTCATAAGTGTGAAAAATGGTCATAAGTCACTTTCTCAGCGCTGTTATAACTTCGAACAGTCAGTAAATGAACTGTTGTAAGTTGACAACTACTTGTATATTAGAAAACCTATTTTTGAGAGTATCAACATCAAATAATTCCCCTTTTTGGAAAGTTAACTCTGTGTATGAAGTTTAGTTTAATTTGGGAAACAAATAATTAACAGTTAAGATTTCTGATCTTTTTTCAATTCAGTTCAAATTCAATTCAAAACCAGAGTAGCTTGGTTTCTCCCTTTTCATTTACTACATCCCTGTGCCTCCACCACAAGAGAAGGGAAAATGGCAAAGTTTAGGTAACAAAATACTGTTAGCAAAAGTTTGGGATGCAAACATTTTATATGGCAATTAGTGCAAATTTAATGAACAGCTGGAAATGCAATATTGTAGGAGGAACCCCCTCTCCTGTTGAAATAGTAGATTTGGTATGGATGAGGATCAGCAAGAGAACACTGCATTAAAAATGGCCTTAAATGATATTTATTGCATGGACATCCAATATGAATGGCTTCAAGCTATAATGCAGTGAGGCTGTTTCAGTCTTTGTATTTAATTACATTAAATTTGTATTTGTATTTAATTGCAGCTTGCTAACTGAAGAAAAGTTACTACAGGTAGTCCTCAACTTAGACCACAATTGAGCCCAAAATTTTTGTTGCTAAATGAGACATTTGTTAAGTGAATTTTGCCCCATTTACAACATTTCTTGCTATAATTGTTAAGTGAATCATTACAGTTGTTTAGCAAATCTGGCTTCCCCGTTGCCTTTGCTTTTCAAAAGGTAGCAAAAGGGGAATCATATGAGCCCAGGATACTGCAACCGTCATAAATATGAACCAGTTGCCAAGCATGTGACCTTGGTGATGCTGCAATGGTCGTGTGAAACAATGGTCATAAGTCACTTTTTTCAGTGTTTTTATAACTCGGAACAGCCACTAAATGAACTGTTGTAAGTTGAAAACTACCTGTATCTCAAATAACAATATCCAAAGCTACAAGCTAATCAATACCAGTGTCTCTTTTTCATAAAAAGCAAACATGGTCCAGTTCTTATTGGATCATCCTTGTGCCCTCCCTTTTATTCGTTGTGGCTGTGAATTTCTTAATAACTCATCAAAAGAGAACATGCAAATTGCACAATTCTGCAAACAGTTAAACGTTGAACAGCGTTTCTTCTTTTCTTTTTGCTTGTAGTAATATGTAAATTATTTCTATACTGATAATGCAATCAATCAAAGACATATTGACATTTTTTCTGAAGAAATATTTGTCCAATTCTTACAGTGCTTAGTATAGTATCCCTTTTCAATAATCTCTATTCCTTATCCCATAGAACAGTTCTTGTTCTGCTAATTTCATAGAATTTCAGAAGTCTTTAGGCTATTCTGTAACATTTTTGGTCTACAGAATAGTCATATGCATTTCAAGACCAGGATGTTAGACAAATGGTGTCATTGCTTAGAGCAGGGATCCCCAATCCCTGGGTTACTGGGCCTTGAGCCTTGGGCTGTGGAAGTGGCAGGTGATTTAATCTTCCTCCAGGAAACTCACCTAAAATAATCTGTATTTGAGAATAATTTATCACAAAGGTGCTAGTAGGTAACAGAGCCTAAGCACTCAACTAACAGGTGCAGTTAGAGGAACAGTTTCCCTTTTGTGGGTTGTTGTTTTTTTTTAAAAAAAACAATCCGTATATGTAAACTGCAAACCAAATATCTCTGCAAAAGAAATATTTATGTGAGCTCTTTTGGATTTCTCAATAAAGAAGTTGAAAAAAGTTCAGTTTTTTTCTAAGTAGAGACCTTCCAAACTATTTCTTGTATGATGAACAACTCTATAAGATCATATGACTTGGATAAAATAACTCATTTGAGTCTGTAGCACGTTTGCTTAGCATGTACAAATATAGCTCTCTTTTGTTCAGAAGGTAATTCAATAGTTAATGAAATGCTCGTTCTGTTTTTCAAAATATCAAACCCTATTCTGAAACCGATTGTATCTTTCTTTTTTCAAATACTTTGTGTAAAATAATTCAATACGGTTAACATCTTTGTTTCCGATCAGTCAGTTTCTTGTCTTTTGGAAAACATCAGTCCTATATATGCCCAAACATGTCATTTCAACCCTTAAAGAGTTTCATATAGCTAACAGTAGTAATGTGTGTGTTAAATATACTTTTGAAACTTCTCAGGCAATGGCAGGTGGCTAAACAATCAAATACTCTTACCAAACAGTTGTTTTTAAGATAAAGAATTACAGCAAAAGTATTCATGGTCAGAGAGCCCTGCTGATGGAATGCAAAAAAAACCTGAAGGGCTTTGAAGAGAACCCCAGTTTAAGGGTAAAACCCTGACATAAAATTAATTTATATGTTCCTCTAATTGGTAATTTTCATTTGAAGCAATGGAGGTCCCTAAACTATTTTGGGACCTGAGGTGCCTTTTCTTTTTCTATCCCTGGTTACCGTGGGACACAATGCAGTTTCATCTGCTTGTTTCCATGAGACCTTGTCACAGGATGTTGTCTCAGAGATCAGATTTCTCTGTTTCTGGCAGCTTTAAAGCAGCGGTGTCTCAAATTAGCCTGGGGCCATTGTCTCTACAGGCAGAGTTCCTTTTTCTGTTCTTTCTTTTCTTTTCTTTCTTTCTGTTTGGTAGAGTTTAAGAAGAAAAAAATGTTAGTAGGTTTTTTTTTTAAAGTTTTGTTATTTTCACTGTCTTGTCCCAAGCAAGATTTATCTTCTCAAATACTTGAGATAAGCAGTTAAACTCTACAAAGGCTTCCATACAAAGTTCTCTTTATTGGATCATAATAGGCATCCTCAAGGTATAACTCACAGTTATGTTGAGATTCATCTAATCTCCAGTCTTTGCATAGTTGTCTTCATAGTGTGAAAATGTAATTATCTTCATCCCACAACGACGGAGCAAAGGGAAAGACACCAGCACGATGCTGGGGTCCAAGCAAGAATAAAGGAAACTCCCCCAACCCAGCCAAGGGTCAATTCAGTGACCAATCACGATTACAGATGTGATCACATGACATGAACTACATTTACCATGAGGCATTAACTGCATTTACCATGAGACATTCCCTTAAGGGGACAGCTCTCAATTCCTAATTAACCATATACTGTCTGGACAGCACACACCCCGCCTGGAATAATAAATTCCACTACCAGCTAACTATCAACTAAAGTAAACAACTAAAGTAAACAGTAAATAGTAATATAGCATCAAATAATGCAATGAGGTAGATACAATGCATGCAAAGCTTGAGATTCAATCTTCAAGGTCAGCCTTTCTCCTCAGCAACACTAGGTCGGTGACCGGTCTGGTGTAGAGCTTCTTGGTGAAAGTCTGTTGGTCACAGGAAGAATCTAGCAACCTCACTATCAGGACCTCATCACACTACTAACTAGAGCATACAAGTCATTTGCTAGACCAATACTTGAATACAGCTCATCAGTCTGGAACCCGCATTACGTATCTGATATTAATACAGTTGAGAAAGTCCAGAAATATTTCACAAGAAGAGTTCTCCACTCCTCTACTCGTTGCAGAATACCTTATGCCACCAGACTTGAAATTCTAGATCTAAAAAACCTAGAACTATGCCGCCTTCGGTCCAATCTAAGTATAGTACATAAAATTATATATTGCAATGTCCTACCTGTCAATGAATACTTCAGCTTCAACCATAACAATACAAGAGCACACAATAGATACAAACTACAAATAGTTAACAACAAAATAAATTTAACGCTTCTGCTCTTTTTTCTGCTTTTTTTTTTTTTTTTGTTCTTCAGAGCTCTGGAAATGCCAATTCAGTGACTTTGCCAGAGACATTATTATTCGTTTCAACTCTTGATGGGAGTTTACATGCAGTTAGCAAGAGAACAGGGTCAATTAAATGGACTTTAAAGGAAGGTGAGTATAAGAGATGTTATATTGCCCTTCTCTTCATTAACTTGTGGTAATTGCAAAGTTAACAAAATCAGTTTTGTTTTGTTTTTAATCACATTCTGAAAAGCCTACTAGCCTGTGTAAGGTTGCTTATTATTTGATTGTGATCAGGGGTGGGACTCAAATTTTTAACAACCGGTTCTGTGGGCGTGGCTTAGGTGGTGGGCGTGGCTTGGTGGTCATGCAACTGCGTGGACATGGCTTGGTAGTCATGTTATTGGCTGGGCATGGCCAACTCAATATCACTCACATCGAAGCACGCATATCCTTGCCTGGCCTCTCATGACTGTGGGGATGCTGCTACAGTTGTAAGTGCAAAAAATGGTCATAAGACACTTTTTTCTGTGCCATTGTAACTTTGCATGGTCACTCCACACTAGCAAAGTACCAGCAAAGGAAGGAAAAAAACTCCAGAGACTTTCCTGAGACAGGAAGTCTAGTCCTGCCAAGAATGTAATAAGGGTTAACGGAGAGGCAGTTTCTGTAAGCAACACCAGAATGTTTCCTTCCTGCCTTCCTTACAGGATTAGGCCAGTAATTTCTTCTAACAACCGGTTCTCCGAACTGCTTAGAATGTTAACAACCGGTTCTAGCGAATAGGTACGAACTGATAGAATCCCACCCCTGATTGTGATCCTATGATTTCAATGAAACTGACAGTATTTCCAAATTAGAATACACAGGATTGCAGATTAAGAGAATAAACCTAGGCATGACTATTCAAAGAAACTCCTGCTGAATTCAAGTGGCATGAGTACAGTACATGCCAAATCTACCAATTTCTCAGGCCTGTTTATCTTCAAGAATCTTGGGAAACTGTTTTTTAATCGTTGCCTTCAAAGTCTAATTTCAGATTACTTAAAAGGGTGGTAGCATAATTGTGGGATCAATATTTAGGATATGGGGAAGGAAAGGCTCATGCCATCAGAAAGCTACATCTACCCTTAATTAAAGTGTGCCATGTTGATTGTTAAGGAATTCAAGCTATTTCGAGGCTCTGGGTGGACTTTTTCAAAATTTCAGTTTTCTTCCCCTGTTGCAATAATCGCTTGCTATGATTCAGCCTGATAAAAGGTATTATGTATGTCCAGACTGGTTATTGTGCAAACAAAACTATGAAAAAATGGCCTGTCCCACAATACTTTTTTTTCTCAGATAGAAATAGTTTTATCTGTAATGGATAGGTAGATCTGTTCCCATAAGTAAGCAGACTTTTCATTTGAATAAGTTTACAAATAAAAGGACCATTTAAAATAAGTTAATGAGCTGCAAAATATGGAGACCCAGGTGTTTGGCCACCCCATTCTCCCCATTTGTTTTTGTGAATATGGAATGTATTGTAAGTGACAGTTAGAATGTGTAATGATCATGCAGATGCTCTAGACTACAAAAACAATTGAGCTCGGCTTGAAGGGATTGTCCTGCAGATAAAGTTTGCACTGAAGTGTACTCATGGCTATCAGTCCAAAACTGTTTGGGAAGTGAAAGGACACTTCAGTCAGTTGGATATGTGTATTGACATAAGGCTTTATAGAAAAGAAGGGTATGCATGTGGCTTGAGTGATGTAAGAGAGAGAGAAACATTGTTGTATTTTATTATGGTTTTAAATGAAGGACAAAAATCTAATGCCATAAAACTGATCTTCACACTCCTGTAACTCCCTAAATCTGCCCGGAGCTATTTTGAAGAGCATATGTGGGTGAGAGAGACTGTGAAGAGGAAGAAAATTGCTATTCGGTTTGGGGGTCTGTTAAAGGGATACCACCCTAAAGCAGAAAGTAAGGATACAATTATTCAAAAGTAGGTAGTACAGGTAGTCCTTGACATAGGACCCCAATGAGCCCAAAATTTCTGTTGCTAAGCAAGACAGTTGTTAAGTGAGTTTTGCCCCATTTACTCTCTTTTTTTGGCACAGTTGTTATGTTAGTAACATGATTGTTAAATGAATCTGGCTTCACCATTGACTTTGCTTATCAGAAGGTTACAAAAGGCATGACCCCAGGGCATGCAACCATCATAAATACATGCCAGTTGCCAAGTGTCCAAATGTTGATCATGTGACCACGGGGATGGTGCGATGGTCGTTAAGCGTGAAAAACACTCCTAAGTCACTTTTTTCAGTGCTGTTGTAACTTTGAAGAAACAGTAAATGTATTGTTGTAAGTCGAGGACTACCTGTACTAACTTTAATGATCCTTCATTTCTGATAAGTTAATTCAGAATTGAAGGCTATATAAAACTGTGTGTTGTAATTTGCACATTACTTTTCATCTAGAAATACATTATATTTTTTCCAGTAAAAACTCATTACAAGGCAAATGTACAACAATCAGCACTTTCTTCATAAACATTTAAGGCTTAAAAAATAAAACCACCCAGAATTACTGAAAACAAGGTGCCAGCTTATTAATAGGGTAAGAGTAGGGAATTATGGCTCTTCCACATATTTTGACCCTTTTGATTCCTTGCCATCAACTATGTGAGCCTGCTCTTAAGGCATAAGAATTAAAGTTTAAAGCATTTGATGCAGGCATTATTGAGATATTTGCTAGCACAGTCTCAGTGTACTGCTAAAAACTATTTAATAATTTTGGGTGTCAAGCTGCTGCATTGAGTATTGATTAGTGAGCTAGAATACTCTTGTTTATAAAGCTATAATAAATAGTCATGCTGTCATCTGTTCTTCCAGAAGTAGTTCTCCTGGAAATAGCTGGATTTGTAGGATTATGAAATAGCTTAATTTGTTAGATGATATATTAGTTATATTACTTATTAATCTGCTCACTATACAATAGATATAATTTGAATATTCCTGGTTTTATTTCTGTGCTGATAAGAAGCAAAAGATTCCACTGAGAAAACCTCTTGAACTTATTGCTAACAATGATACTAAAAGCGCATTGCAATTTGCAATATCTTGAAGAGATAGAAAATTGCTGTCAATGTGACTTATTGCATATGGATATGGATGTTTCCGGGACTTTTTGCCTCTGCGCTAAACTAACATAATTAGCTTTGAGCAGAGAAAATGTGAGCATGAGTGACCCTGAGACAACAGTATGCATCTTACATCAAGAGCAGCAAGAGTTTGGAAGTAAAATCATGCCCCCCCCCCAAAAAAAAGACACAGTGCTTGCAACAAGAAAGGATGAAACAACAGCAGTAGACACCTTCAACAGTGGTCTGAGAGAAGTTCCTTGAGAGAAAGGAGAAGGAAGAACCACAGAGTCAGATAAGAGGCAGTTTAACCCACAGAAGCAATGAGGGTGTGGCCATCGCCTCAGAAGGATGATCCTTAGTTTCTAGAGCTGTAAAGGTGGAGAGGGATGTACAGATAGTCCTCAACTTACGACCACAATTGAGCCAAAATGTCTGTTGTTAAGTGAGACATGTATTAAGTGAGTTTTGCTCCCATTTCACAACCTTTCTTGCCTCAGTTGTTGAGTGAATCACTGCAGTTGATAAGTTAGTACCCCGGTTGTTAAGTGAATCTGGCTTCCCCATTGACTTTGCTTGTCAGAAGGTTGCAAAAGGGAATCACATGACCTCAGGCTATTACAACCGTCATAAATGTGAACCAGTTGCCAAGCATCTGACTTTTGATCACATAATCATAGGAGTACTGCAAAGGTCATAACCGTGAAAAACGGTCATAAGTCACTCTTTTCAGTGCCATTGTAACATTTCTCTAAATGTTCTGTTATAAGCCAAGGACTACCTATACTTTCAGGCTTGCAAGATTCTGTTACTGTAACTATGGCAGGGGTGTCAAACTTGCAGGCCACAGGCCGGATGCATCATGTGCTGCCCCCCCGCCGCCCGGTTTAGCGAAGGGGTAAAAAGTCCCAATATGTCATGTGACGCCACCATGATGATGCGAGTTTGACACCCCTGCTCTAAGGGCTGACACTTTCCTCTTCCAGTGCAAATTTGGGGGAGGAAATCTCAGTGAGGGAAGGCAAAAATAGGGAGTGGGCTGTCTATATAGCCCTTGAAAAAGAGAAAATGTTGTCCCTTGCTAGTTCTCCATCCAGGAAGTTGCTATTTGGGGGCTGGGAAAAAGCAGCACAGGATTGCTAGAACCATTTCTTCCCAATCCACAACAAGCAGTCACAGCACAGAAAGTAATCTGTTACTCTCTGCTCCAGCACCAACTACCAGTCTCCCTGGAGAAGTGTGGTAGGATAGATGGAAACAGGGAAGTACTTTGACATGTATACAGAGGAACCATTAGTTTCAAACCAAATGTATTGCAAAATGTCTTTGGTTGATCAGAACAGTCAGACTGGATAATCCTGTTTTATTAAAAACATTATTGCATTTGAAATATTCCTTTAAGATCCCTATCTGAACACAGCCTTCTCAGTTGATGTATTGCAAGATACTTATGCCTACTTGTTTGGCTCCATATACAAGAAAACCACATTTTTGTGCATGAAAAAGACCTTGATGGGGTAATTATGCTAAAACTCCTTTTAAAAGCATTTCTGTGTTCTGACTTAATACAACATTTCTTGATTGAGGACACAGCATGAAATAAGCTTGTAACTGACACTTAATGCAAAACTATGAGATACCTTTGACCATAGCAATTCTGGTAAAAGCCTAATTAAATCTTGTTTCATCTCTACTTGGATCAAAATGGATTTTGAACCAATTTTTATTTTCTTACCTGAATCTGTTACAGTTCATGAAGATAGCAATAGCAATAGCACTTAGGCTTATATACCACTTCAGAGTGCTTTACAGCCCTCTCTAAGCAGTTTTACAGAGTCAGCCTATTTCCCCCAACAGTCTGGGTCCTCATTTTACCCACCTTGGAAGGATGGAAGAATGAGTCAACCTTGAGCCTTGTGGGATATGAACTGCCAAATTGCAGGCAGACGATAGTTAGCAGAAATGGCCTGCTGTATAGCACTCTAACCACTGTGCCACCAAAGATAATTTTTAAAGATTTGCTATCTATTTATTTATTTACATAAGAAACATATGTAAATATTGTTCATATTATTGGAAGTTGTTGCTAGAGTGTTCTGAGTTCAATACCGTAGTAGACTAAGCACACACAACAAACACACTTTATTCTGTATTCCATGATATATATATCATACCTCTGATTCACATTTCAAGTAGAAATTCTAGAAGAGAGCAAGGAAGTCATGGTCCATTTGATCCAATCTGCTTAAGCCAAACAGTATTGAAAAAGAATCCATACTTCTATGTCATCTCTGGAGTCTCTAATTGCAAAATTTGTTCACTATGGTTTCACTTCTAAGGCTACTCATCTCAATCATTCAGATATATTTTGTTACAGGATGGTTTATGTAACATTCTAGTGCTCTAATCAGGAATGGTTTCCTAAGTAACATAGGAAACCTCATAAAAAAACCTTCCTAACCAATGATATATAAAGTTGTAGATGGAAAAGATAATTAAAAGTAGAATCCTCATTTTCATACTAGACCATCAGAAAAAGACTTTTATTATGTAACTGCCATGCTTCAATTTGTCCATTTTAGAAGAGGTCCAGACAATCTAGTGCAGAATTCTCCAACCTTAGCAACTTTAAGACTTGTGGACTTCAACTCCCAGAAGCAAAGGAATGGCTGAGGAATTCTAGGAGTTGAAATCCACAAGTCTTAAAGTTGCCAAGGTTGGAGACCCCCTGATCTAATGCACTATTTTTAAGTTTTTAAAACAAGAAGAGGGGAAAAAATAAAAAATGTTTATCTGCATAGTATTTTTTAATTGGAAGAGATAAATATAATCAATCTGGAAACACTAAGGCAGGTTAGGGAGAAAATTTTTCCTTCATTAGACTAGCTCCAATGTTTAGACTGTATTCCAGAATGATTGGTATTGAAGCATTGATAAGCTTCCAAGATTTTTTCAAGACTAAAAAGAGATAACTCCTATCTAGGACCTAGAGTCGTAAAAGACAAAAGTTGAGGGGAATACAAGGATACCCAGATACCAATTCTTAACACTATACAATCTTAAACTTTACTCTGCCAAAATTTAGAGGAGAGCTACTGTATAATTGTCATTGGAGAGGCAAAGCTTGATGGATTTCAGCTGAAAACACTCTTCTTAGAAAGGATATTATAAGAAGCAGCCAAAATGGTTTGCCCAATTTGAGGAACAGCTAACATTTGGAACTGGGTTGAGTTGAAAAAAGCAATATCAATAAGGACCAGGATTGCCATTAATAGAACTATGACATGTTTGGAAAAAATGAATCATTATCCATTTTCTTTCTTCTTCCATAATATTAGAACTCATAGCCTACTTCATGGTACATTTAGGGAGGCTTTAAAAACATCTTCACAAGAGATTCCATTAATATGGGGAGTTTACCACTAGGAATTGTAGATATGGAAAGCAATAGAGTTTTGAAAACCAGTTGCTTTCAGCCAAAGTTTATGATGGATAATGATTATAATTAAAAACTTCCTAGAGCAGTAGATCGCCTAGTGTCTGAAAATATTGCCTTGTGAAATCCAGTTTGGTGTAGTGGTCTAGGCACTGGGATAGAAACGGAGAGACCTTACTTGGAAACCACTTCTGGACTTTTTGCTTGAAACTGAAAAAAAATAAAACTTTGGATGATTAGAATGATTATAGAAATGGTTTGAAATGTAAAGCAAGAGGTTGAGGAGAGGTTTTGGGAGAAGGGGTTTGGTATTTTATTGCATTGTAAAATGTTAAAAGTCCTCACTTTGTTATTCTTTCTTTTACCACTTTTCTCTCTCTTAGTTTTCTAACTTTGGTTTGTTTTTTTTCTGTATTTTTATTTTATAATGAAACTTAATTTAAAATTTACAATAATATTTAAAAAAGGAGATGGTGAATTCTAGAACTGCCTAGGGCACAAAACCAGCTGGGTGGCTTTGGGCCCGTCACTAATTCTCAGTTCTAGGAAGGAGGCAAATCACTTCTGAAAATCTTTGTCAATAATACTGTAAAAATTAGTCTAAGGCTAAGCAGTCACCAGGAGTCAAAAAACTGATTCAAACCTGCACACACATACTCTCAAAAACAAATCTTTAGTCTGAACTCTTCATGCGTTGTTTACAAAGGTTCCTTTGAATGAACATTGTTATTTACTTTTCTATTTAATATTGATCTGTTTGAAATATCTAACTACTGAATGAATTGACAGGAAGATGACAATGAATACAGGCTGGGAGTTGGTTTTGTTATGGAAAAGGACACTTCCTTTGTTGCTTAATAGAATCATAAGAGCAGAAATATAATAATTGGATATCAATTTTCTAAAATATTTAAGTAAAAAATAGCAGGGATAGAGTGGGAATATTAGCAGTGGTCCTTACTTTATAACCTTTTAAAAGGCAGCAATTATTAACAATGACAAAACTGGATGCAATATAAAAATTAACCCATATTTTACAAAGTCTGCCGCTGTGAAAAAGCTTTTAAATCTTGCCCCATAGTACTCCTTGAAAAACCTGAAATGCAACAGTGGGTTAAAAAAGTGTTCTCTGTTCACCAAAACCTTAGGGAATAACAAATAGAAAGGGAATGTGCTTATAAAGTTATTTGGCCTCAATATGAGTGTTGCTGACCTATAAAATACTGGCTGTCAACCAAGTTTTGCCATGTGCACATGTGAATCTGACAATTTGGTTTTTCCCCTGCTCAATAAGGTTATTATGGCTCTTGTATGCCTGTTACAAAACAATAACAAAACTAGCCTTCCACTGATGCAATAGCTGGTTACTGGATTTCTTTTTGTGTGCGTAAGCAAATTTGTGTGTGTGCAGTAGACATTTGAAATAGTGGCCTTTTGACTGGTTCAATGCACATCCTGAAAATTCACTAAATTTGGAGGTAGTTCTTTCTAACTTAATCTGAATTAAACCTCAACCTGAGGAGGAAGACCCCCTCCTCAGATAGAAAAAGAAACCATGAGGTAGGAAAAATTCAAACACAATACAAATAAATCACAACAGTAGCTGTTGCTTGTTAAACCAATTACCAGAACAAATAGACACAGGAACTAGCCAGATTTCTCAACCCAATTTCTTTTCAGGAACAGAGATTAATCTTTTTCCTTCCAAACAAAACTGAATAGGGAAAATTATATCATCAATAAACACAGGATTAAACGTCACCAAGCACAGAATTAAACTTCACCAAAAAACAGTTTTAGACCAAAACTCAAAAGGCTATGTAAATACATGTTTGAATGTCAATCTTTCTAGCTAGCCAAGAAGCCTTGCTGAATGTCACTCATCTTGATTCCTTGTCATTAAAAGTTTCTTTTTGGCAGCTCTGCTTCGTTATTCAATTATTTCTTCAAAGTACTAAATCCAACAGGGGAGTATTTCCTCCCAACAGCAGTGTAAAAAGGTTAAAACAACCCTTCCCCTTTAAAAACTCAAGCTGTCAGGTTTCCAAGTGAAATGGCTACACATATGTCAATTTCAGGCTCCACACAAGCAAAGTACCAGCAAAAGAGGCGGGAAAAAACTCCAGAGAAGCTACAGAGACAGGAAGTCTAGTCCTGCCAAGAATATAATAAGGGTTAACAGAGAGACAGTTTCTGTGAGCAACACCAGAATGTTTCGTTCCTGCCTTCCTTACAGGATTAGACCAGTAAAGTGGGAAAAACAAAAGGAGATTTCTTCTAACAACCGGTTCTCTGAACTGCTTAGAAAGTTAACAATCGGTTCTAGCGAATAGGTCCGAACCGGTAGAATCCCATCCCTAACCCTAACCTTTCACTGCTATGCTCCCAAGTATTAATGTATTTCTTGACTGCTGCTCCTTGATTTTTATCAGTAGACCTTGCAGTTCTTTTGCATTTTCAACTATTAAGAGTAGTGCACAACATAGCAAAGGTTAGTGATGTTTCTTCCATCACTTTTAAAACCATACTCAACTTCTTCCAGTCCAGCTTCCCTCAATATATATTCCACATTACTTTTTGAATAAATAAGCCAACCTGGAGTCTTTCTGTTTCTCTGGCTGAACTGTAGCTTCCTGACCTATGCATAGGTTTCATATGAGGTCAATGAGAAGTTTTTTCTAAGCACATACTACAACTTGACATGGTCAACACAAAGGCCTTTCTACAATCAGTGAAGCATGTGCTGACTTTGGCTTTCTTAATTATCCAAGCATATATCAGCAATATTGTGTTCTAAAGCTAGCCTGAACATCTGGCCTCTCCCTTTTCATATAAGACTCTAATCTGCACTGGATAGTCCTCTAAGTATTATTTTTTTTGCTAGTGTATAAAAATAAGGATATTGTATAATAATTTGTACACACTGTTAAATCTCCTTTCTTTCTTGGAAAATCTTCAAGACCAGATGTTTTTTCTCTGATATTATCTTCTAGGAAATATTCATTAAGCCATTAACTCAGGTAATGAATGAGATACAATAACATCAGGTTCTTCCTCCTTCACATCAAGTTATATTTCCTTGATTTACAAAAAAGGCCATAATCTACCTGTGCTCAGAAATGTATCTCTCTCTATTGACTTTTATAGAAATCCTCATGAAGAGATTAAGTCTTTTAAGTCACAAAGGCAATCTGATACATCAGGGTTAATATACTGTATATACTCGAGTATAAGCCTAGTTTTTCAGCCCATTTTTTGTGCTGAAAAAATCCCCCTCGGCTTATACTCGAGTCAGATTCCCCTCTGAAAAAAAAATGGTGTGGAGTCGCGGCCTCCGGCGGCAGCGACTCCCAACAGCCCCAGCCGGGAAGGGAAAGGCAAAAAGCGCTTTGCCTTTCCCTTCCCGAGGCGGCGGGACTGGGGCCGCGCCGGCGGTAGTGACTCCTGACTCAGGGGGCCTCCGAGGGAGGGGAAGAGAGTGACTCCTGCCTCCCGCTGTCATCATCATCTTCTTCTTTTGGGTTAGTGAATCAATTAAACCTTTCATGATAGTGAGATCGTGTCCCAAATTAATTATTTTTATTTTTGAAATTTACCAGTAGCTGCTGCATTTCCCACCCTCGGCTTATACTCGAGTCAATAAGTTTTCCCAGTTTTTTTGTGTAAAATTAGGTGCCTCGGCTTATATTCGGGTCGACTTATACTCGAGTATATACGGGTAATAATTATGTGAGGGAAATGAATGTTTTAGAAATAGGAAACATCAATCAATCTTTTGAATGCTGTGGATAAACCAGAGAAAGAAGGAAGCAGCTATGATCTTTGCTGTTATGGAAAATGCCTTTGATAATTTGGAATGGCTTTTCATATTTACAACTTTGAAGAAGATGAACTGAGATTCATTTTTTTCCATGAGTACAGACTATTTTAAAAAACACAAAACACCAAGATAATGATCAATAAAATTTTAGGAATTAAGCTGGCAAATCAAGAACATTAATTAAAATTATAAGCAGGTTATATTGTAGTTACTCATCCAAGGGATTCTCTGATATTAGGAATGGAACGCATACAAAGTGATATCAGAATGTCAAATTAATAAGAATGATTACATTGGAATTCTCTGAAAGAATGCCACTATTAAAAATTAGATATCTGGGAATTTATTTAACAAAAAACAATGTATTTAATTAAAGAAAAATTACTGTATTCAAAAACATAGTAAGAAACTTTTTAAGATGAAGAAAATTTAAACTGACTAAAAGAGCAACAGTAAAAAATGAACATTTTATCAAGGCTGAACTTTGTGCTTCAGATTTTTCCGATGGGAATTGAAGACAATGTATTAAGTTGATTGCCAGAGACAAATAAGTGAGTTGGTCAAATAAAAGGCTAGGGATTTAGGTTTATGATTTTTTTTTAAAATGAATTGAGGTAGATTGGCAAAACCAAATTTAACTTATAATTATTGTTAAAAAAATTTTTTTTAAAAAAAACCTCAATTTTCTTTTTTTAGGTTTTATTAATAATCTCTACATGGTTATGTGCTTTATAGTTGAGCTCTCTGGCTTTGTAATAAAGGTTTAATTGACTAAAATTTCAACCTGTGTTATCAAGTTAGTTGTATCATTTTATGGATGGTTTGTTTCTTTTGAGGGAACAGGATTCTGAAATGTTGTTTGGCTTCATAAAGACAGAGGTATTCAACCTGTTTGATCATAAAACGAGTAGTAAAAGTATGGAATATAGTGGGGAAAATCAATCTAGACCAGGGGTCTCCAACCTTGGCAACTTTAAGCCTGGAGGACTTCAACTCCCAGAATACCCCAGCCAGCTTTGCTGGCTGGGGCATTCTGGGAGTTGAAGTCCTCCAGACTTAAAGTTGCCAAGGTTGGAGACCCCTGATCTAGACCATTTCCCCCTTGCTTCAGTAATATTATTTTCATTTAAGTGAAGGCACTGCCCGAAAAATGATCAGGGGAGGGGGGGAAGTGTCTGTACTGCAAGAGCTAATTATTAATAAAGCAAAGGTGAAATCTTTTGAGGTTCTTTCTTCAAATGGTCAGAATCACCTTACTGATTCCTCTGACTTCAAATAAGCAACATAGTTCAAAAGGAATTACAAAGATAAGATAGAATACTAAGAGACTTGACTGAATTTGACAAGCATCCAACATCAGTGGGGGCTTGTTTATAAGTTGTTAGTGTAAGATAACTCAGAACCCAAAAAAGTTAAAGATGGTATGATTAAATAAATGCAGAATTTAAAGAGGGCAATCGATATGCAGCAGTGGGGAAAGGAATTGAAAACAAATTTTAAGTTACCGTGAAAGTTGCACTTAGAGAAAAGTAGTGCAAGATCTTTTACCTCCAGTATTGTCTTCTAAAATATATTAATTTATTTACTTTAATAATTTGGAAATGCACTAATTAAATCAGGGTTTTTTTTGTCATGTTCGGTGGCTATGTTTTAAAGCTCAACAATTTGGGAAGATGATTTATTGTAGAACGAAACAAATTTTAAAGGTGGAATTATTTTTTTAGGCAGTTGTTTTTCTATCAAACATTACCAAACTTTATATTCACATAAGGTATAAAAAGCTCATTCTGAATATGTTAACAGTTGCTAGGACACTTTGTGTATTTTATTATAAAGCATTAAAAAAGGATGACTGATTGTTCTGTGCTCTTATATTTGAAAAAAAAAAGTCTGATAGAGAATTTAATTCAACTTGTAAACTATGCATGGATTACAATTGTTCATATGACCTGTATTGCATCTGAAGTTAGATATTTTCATATATCAAACATTGGGTATATGAGTGTTCTATTGATTCAATTTATTTGCTTAGAAAAAATGGAAGAGGAATATGACTCAGTTTATATTGGTGCCTCTGTAATGAAGAAGGTTGAAATTTTAGTATTTTGGAGAATGTATAAAACTATGGCTTCCTGATTATTTATTACTGCAATTTATATGGTGCTCTTTTATAAAGAGGTTCTGACCTGAGTATAGTGTTTTTAGATAGATAAGATAGATAGATGATGATAGATAGATAGATAGATAGATAGATAGATAGATAGATAGATAGATAGATAGATAGAGACAGACAGACAGACAGACCAGAGAGAGAGGGACAGATAGACAGATATAGTGTAATTTATGTTATCATTTGGTAAAAAGAATATATAAAGGAATAGAATAATAAAGAAAGGAGAAAAGGAAAAACATCGCCAGAATTAAATATTTAGATGCCAGTTGGCAAAAGGTAAGTCTTGGATCTGAAAATATTAATAAATCAGTAGGTTTTTTTTCCTATAGGACTATTAGTTTTGTAAATAATAATGGTGCCTGCTTCATAATGTGTGAGAAAAGCATAGCTCTTTATTTTTCTCCATACTGAAAAGTGAATGAATGCTAATCAAGGCACATGACAAAATAGATGCATCATCTGCTCACCATTAGTGTGCACAGGCAGTATCCTACAGTGAAGTAAGACCTGGGTCCAGGTGAAAGGTTTCTAGCATAACCAGTCCAAGGACATTGCACAACTATTTTGTGTTGAATGCATTTTCTGGCGTATGACAAATAATGAAAGATACAGTGGGGAATTTTTTTTTTGAGATTTATCCTTTTCTTGGAAAAACTTCTGTGCCTAAAAATATAATGCATCAGGCAACAATTCAACAGGTTTGCTTCTTTGGTCATGGCATTCATTAAGGGGAAAACCTCACTGAGTAAGCAGTTTTTTGTCAAAGATAAGTGACCTGTTTATGTGAAAAATGATTTTGTGTAAAGCAGTGCCAAGATTCCCTGTAAGTGGACTCATTCTCTTATTTCTTTGCTCTTGCATCATTTTGTTTATGTGGGGAAGAAGCTGAACTGAAATTGTTTGTAGCACCAGGCAATGTTGTTTTCCTTCCAAGAAGTAATCTGCTTTTTAAAGGACCAGGTGCTCACAAAAGCCTCCTGAATTTTTGTGTAAATGGAATATATTACTCTTATAAGTATTTAATTGAAGTGTTTTAATTCAACACTTCATTAATGCTAATTGTGTATTTATTGCTCTATTTTGTGTGAACATGATAGTACAGTGGCTGAATTTATCAATCTATATTGATTAAAATGGTATTTAAGAAATTTTAAAAATCACAATAAACTGACTGGTGCTGAGTAACCATGCGTGACCCAACCCTGCTCTGATAAATAGCTATTAAGGTTTGCAACATATTTGTCTTGCCTTCTCTTGCTTGCATGTAGAAAATATACATAAAGCTCTTGGCAGTCTTTCCAGTTCTGAGTAAAACTAACAATTTGGATAATAAGAACTAGAGCAAGAGTGACAAAACTAATTTCGATTCCTTTATCATTGATCTTACCGGTTTAAGATGCTGGGCTGCTAACAGAATTTGGAGGTTTACAAGTCTTCCAATCTGCTCTTGATCATAATACAGCAATATTTTGCAGCATTGTTATGTCATGTGGGAGCTGCCATGAAGGGATGGTTGCATTCCACTGCAAGGAACATTGTTGTTCGTATACTATAATTCATTTCATACACTTCACAGAATAACTTAAGCAATAAATAAATGCGTAGTCTAAAGAATGGACAAATTAAACATTAAACTTGGGGTGTAGAGAGAGTGGCAAATTTTAAGACGAAAGTAAGAATGTTAATGAAGAAACAAAACTCCCAAGAACAGAACAGGAAGGTCTTGCAGATTTTGCAGATTATAAACTCTCAATTAACTGTGGCAACTCAGGGACCTCATTTTTGCCAAGTCCCTCAATTGTAGCAATCGGAATATAATTGCTAATCAGGTTACTCTTCCACTGCATTTTTCTGTTTGAACTTTTTTCTTGCAAACTCCTTATCTTACTTTTCTTGCAAACTACAAACCCTCTCAGGTGCCAGCTGGATCACAGGCTGTAAGCTTGATGTGAGGCCAGAATGCTTAATTGCTTGTACCTTGACCTTTTCTTTTTGTTTGCAGATCCTGTACTTCAGGTGCCGCTGCACATGGAAGAGTAAGTTCTCCTTCTTTTCACCCTACTTTTTCAGGATCTACAGTTCCTAGCTTGGTTTTTTTTTATTGCACTGGAAAACAACAACTAACACAACTCCAAGCTTTTAAAATGAAAGCACTTCTACAGTGCAAGTTTTGTAGTTTAGATCAAAATGGTTGATTATATGAGCAGTACAGTTATTTGTTTCTTCCAGAACGATTATTATTCTGAAATCCCTACATAAACCTCTCAGTATTAGTTTGGGGTAGGGGGAGTATTGTGGAATGTAGCAAGAATTTCTTTAAAAATGAAGACAGGAGGGAAAGGGTTAATAGCACCACTTCATTGTAAAAAGCCTAGCTTAAGGTTTCTTCCTGCTTTGTGGAGCAGTCCTTGCCTCATTCTTTAGCTATGCCTTCTATGAGGAAGCAGAGGCTTCCCTGGCAGTTTGAGAGCTGAGGAGAAAAAAACCGCAGGAGAAAAATACTAGTAAAGTCAACAAACAAGTAGTCGAGCAGGCTGTGCCCTGCAAGCATGAACCAACTGAATAAGGGGCTAGCTTCAGGCAAGAGGCCATATGCCAGCCAAAAAATAAGACCAAGGAAAGGAGGACCATTGGAGCCATTCCAACCAACGAGCCATATTGACCGGGCCAAACTGCAGCAAAGGCCCAAGGGCAGCAAAGCAAATTGAGAAGAAATTCTGCCAGTCTCAGCCAACATATGAACAGCAACACCAGCAGTGAGCTTATTTACCATGCAGCAGGACTTAACAACTTCTTTCCAATGAACTAGACACCAGGCGTATCAAGGTAACCTATATGCAGATAGCAGCGAGTATTCACTGTCTGTGGAAGTGCAAGACAAGAACATACATAGGGTTGTTTTTTTTTGAAGCAAATTCTGTCACTGGGATTCCACCATCAGAGATGAAAGAAAAATGGGTATATATTAGCGCCAGACCCTCGAGTTCCAAAAGACTGTGAAGGAGCTCCTAATGTTAAGGAAGCTGAGGTAAAATTATAGTGGAAGATGGTTGGAGATACCACGGTAGTTCCTTCTCCTAATCCAGGACCAAATTACCATCATATTTCATCTATATGCAAGTAGTTATATTAATGGTTCTGGGCCAACCTGGTGCAGAGAATGCCAATCAGAACATAGGGCAGTCACAAATGCCAACCTGGTGGTGTAAGAAACTCACATCTAAATAAGTTGGTGCATTTCCTCAAAGGTACTCACTGCTGCTTAACCTACTGAAGCTGAGGACAATAAGACTGGTTCTAAGAATATGGTCAGATCAGGTGAAAGTGTGACACCTGCTGGTGAAGACAGCAGCACGACCTGTTTACAGAGCCCAGGCAGATCCAGATTAAATGACCTTTGAAACAAGGCCACATGTACAATCCCTAGTAGAAATGATATGGACTCAGGACGCCCCATAGAAAGCCCAGACATCCTCCCTCAAAACCGCTCTACATCCAGGCTGGCTACCTACCTCTAAGTGCCTGGAAAGTGAATGAAAACATCTGAGCTGCAGCTTTCCAGGTCTTGCAGTAAAAATGTGAAGACATCCAGTAATTTCCAAAATATATCAATATCAATTGACTGATCATACTGTTGACTGGTGATGTAAAGCATGACACCAATATAGTTTTTTTTCCAAATGACATTGGGGACTACTGGCCATTGTGCAGACCTGGCTCCATTAGGCATTTTGAACTCCTGTCTCTGGACAGGCAAGGGCTACACACAAATCCGTTTCTTTTTCCAAGGTACAAGTATCCTCTTATTTCCAGTGATTCACTCACTATTTCTTTTCAGAGGACCTGCCGTGGTTCTCAAAACTTTAATATCTGTTCCGTTCAAATCAGTCACTTTTACCTGGACCCATTAACAACTATTCTAGTACACCAAACTTTAGAAAGAAATGTGGGAGAATTAGGAGTTGTCTTTGTAAAAGGCGATCTGTGTATTTTCTCAAGATCATGTGGTACTAAGACCTTGACTCATGCCCAAAGTCAGTGCTAAATTCCATAAAGCCCAAGAGATAGTGTTCCCCAATTTCTGCCTGGCCCCTTTCCCCTGTGACTCTGGTACAAACTAGTTTGTGCAGGACTTTCAAAAGAGACAGCTTATCTTTGCAACACGCCACGGCCAACTCACTGCAGGACAACCTGCTGCGGGATGATTCAACGCTGTTGTCAGCCTTGGAAGCTATATTAGCACCAGAAGCTTCCATGCTGCCACATTCCTGTGCCTGGGAAATTGGGAGGGGGGATTCCATAGAGTGGATGTAGTTAGACATAATAAGATTCTTCTTTTCAGTCAAGGTCATGTTATCCTGCATCTGGTTGAGGAGTGATTAGAGGAATGTCTCAAGTTGGGGCAGATGGTGTTTGGGCCATGTGCGGGGGATGGGTTTTTTATTTTCAGTTATTGAGGGAAAACCCGGAACTCTCAGATTCGGGTTTTCCCAGATATGCCAGTATGACAACTCTAATAAAATGGAATTTTGAGAAAATGCTTGGAGTTTTGGGGTTGGAATTTGTTTTTCTGGAACACTGACGGCTGTGTTAATCATTCCATTCTATTACTTGCATTATTAGTGTCTACATTTTCATCAAAATTATTGTAACTCTTGTATTTCTGGATTGACTTCCTTTATTATTATTGGTCATGGTCCCGGCAAAAACTAATGTAACTTTTGTATTTCTGGATTGACTTCCTTTATTATTATTGGTCATGGTCCTGGCAAAAATTAATGTAACATTTGTATTTGTTGAAATTGTCCTATGGCGAGCTGTCCCACGGTGAGTTGGCCATGACGAGTTGTCCTATTCCTTTTCAAAAGACTCCTCAAATATGCTTTAAACGTTGGGAGGCTGGGAAGTTCAATAACTACTTGTCTCCTACAAAACAGAAAAGCTGGGGAACTCTATGATCCGCTAGCAACAGGAGGGTTAGCGAATGCTATGTTCCATACAGTCTGTTCTACTGAAGATGTGTGGACTTCAACTCCCAGAATTCCCCAGCCAGCATGCTGTGTAAAAGGGGACAGGATTTTATAATAGCTGTGGCTGCCATCTTCACTTTTTTGACACCCTCAGAATACCCCTAATAGTTTCATATGGTGCCTGAAAAACCTTATGGCTTAAATGACTTCTTTATTTTAAATGTCATTTTTAATTGAGTTTGCGGCTCTTAATGGCCAGGCACCCCTGTAGATTGCAGCAGGCAGTAGAAAAATGAGCTAAAGCCTAAATAAACAAAATTATACAGGGAGCACAAGAACATAGAGCAGTGTTTTTCAACCTAGGCAGCTCTAGGATGTGTGGATTTCAACTCCCAGAATGACTTCTGAAAATCAAAATGTCAACCCAAGATTACGTTAAAGTATGTACTGAAAGTCATTTATTTTAATATGAACTTAACATGTTGAAGTTTATTTTACACATCACAGCTTTATTCTTGACTGTAAAGAGCAGTTCAGTATGGTATTTGCTTCAAAAGAGGCATGCTGATTCATAAGCTAACAAATACATTGATCTTCAATAGGGATAGGCAAGGTAACTGGTTGCAAGACAAGTGGCTGCTTGAGCTTGTATTTCAGCAACATCTGTTTTACCAGAACAGCTGATTAAAAATTATTACTAAAATGAACCCATATAATTAATTTCCAAATTGAAATGTGGCACGTTTGAAATATTGAAACTAATTTGAAACATAATTTGCCCCCAAATTCAAGGGTGTAAAACCGGTTTGGATCAGTGATGGCTAACCTTTAGCTTGGTGTGTGAAAAAATAAAAAAAAGTGTCCCCCCTCGGTGTTGTCCCATCAAAATATAATTGCAAATGTCAGACTGGGCTGGGGTAATCACACGGGTGTGGAACCCTCCCCCCCCCCGCCCCGGGCTGCAGGTGCAATGATAAAGGCCACAGGGCTTTAAACTCGTGACCCCCCTGTAGTTCCTGGGGTAATGAAACAACCCCCTCAAAAATGCATATTTGGCAAAAACCCGTTCTCCGCTGCAAAGCTCCTCCCGCCCACCAGCCCCCCCCCCCCCCCCCCACCCCCCCAGGCCCCGGGGTCCCCCCCCCCCCCCCCCCCCCCCCCCCCCCCTTTCCCCACGGCGTGTCGGTCAGGCCTCGGGGTCCAGGACACCACGGGCCCACGTTTTAATTAAAAATGCATATTTGGCTTTAAAAAACACACACATCTGTTTCGTAATATAGCCATCCTCACAAGAAAATGTACACTGACCACAACTTTGCTGCCTCTTCTTTTCACACATGTGATGCAGTAATTGCTGTTTTAATCATTTCTTCAGTCCTAGGCCAGCATTTCTTCCTGATCCCAATGATGGAAGTCTCTACACTCTTGATGGCAAGAATAACGAAGGCTTAACTGTACGTATAAGTTGATCACAAATGAATTATTTTGTTCTCACTGCATGGGAAACACGGCTTTTTTTCAGATGAACAAAGCATGCTTATCTAGCTTGCCTTTGCTGCTCAAGGGAGGTCTCTTTTGACAATGTATGTAAAATTCTGATTTTAAAAGAAATGATACTAGACAATATATTTTTAGTCCAGACAAAAAAAGGTTTTTTTTCTCTTTCCCCCGTTATATTTAAACAAGCCTTCAGTTGACTAACATTTGGAGTTATTTTTAAGAAAAAATAAGAAGCTGTAAAACGTCTGCAAAATAGTTTATCTCCAGAGATAAACGTTCACTTCTGAGAGGGCTCTTCTACATTAATCACTGTGGGGGAAAAATGTGTCACATTATAGAACATTTGGGGGCCTATATAGGTAGTCCTCAACTGCTCCCAAATTGGGAACAGAATCGTTCATTGCTAAGCAAGGTGCCTTTAAATGAGTCATTCCTGCTTTCATGACCTTTTTTGCCACAGCTTTTAACTGATGGGGTCATTAAGCAAATCTGACTGTGCCCAGCTAGGAAGGTCAGAAATGGTGATCACGTGAACCAAAGATGCTGCTAGTTGCCAAGCATCCATATTTTAATCATGTGACCTTGGGGATGCTGCAACAATCATTAAGTGTGAGGGTCGGTTATGAGTTACTTTTTTCCATTGCTATTATAGCTTTGAGCAGTCCTTTGTAAGTAAAGGACTATGAGTTAGCAAAAAGCTAATCTCTTAAAATACTGAGCTATGGCATCTCAATTGCAAATCCAGCAATTGGTTGGAAGAAGAGCAAAAAGAATGCAGAGATGATGAAATAGAATGCCTCCATTACAACTTGACGAATAGAATAGAATAGAATAGAATAGAATAGAATAGAATAGAATAGAATAGAATAGAATAGAATATTTTATTGGCCAAGTGTGATTGGACACACAAGGAATTTGTCTTGGTGTAAATACTCTGAGTATATATAAAAGAAAAGATACATTCGTCAAGAGTCAAGAATCATAAGGTACAACACTTAAGGATAGTCATAGGGTACAATCAGCAATCAAATCATACTAGGAAACATTCAATAAAAATCTTAATGATACAAGCGACAAAGTTACAGTCATACAGTCACAAGTGGGGGGGGATAAGGAATGATGAGAAGTTTAACAGTAATAGTAGTGCAGACTTTGTTATAGTTGAACAGTGTTGAAGGAATTATTTGTTTAGCAGAGTGATGGCTTTCGGGAAAAAACTATTCTTGTGTCTAGTTGTTCTGGTGTGCAGTGCTCTATAGCATCATTTTGAGGGAAGGGGGATGAACATGGGTTCATAACATTCACTAACAAGATGGTTTTTGGTACATGGCAATAGACAGTTTCATCTACTGTGGTTCATAAGCTATGGCTGCTTTCTTGGAATAAGATTGTCAGGCCAAAACCAAACCAAATTATGATTTAGGAATATATATGCTCTAGGTTTCTTACTAGAATATACTTGTTTGGAAAATACTCTAAAAGATACTGCAATGTAGATGTGTGACATTTATGCAACCTAGATAGGCCAGGTGGTCACACAATAGGAAATCCTAAGCATCTTTTTTTACACTGGGCACATATATTCTTCCTAAATGTATAGTTCTTTCTGTTCCAATCAGCAAACCAGATTGATAGTACTGAAGTTGTCACTTATTCTATACCGTGTGAAGTACTGGTTCTCGCCTGAAAAACCTTTTGCATTTATCAATTTAATCAATCATTTCAGTTTATTACAGTCATAGACCGGAGACTAGAACAAATAAAAACAGTAAATATACAATTAGAAATGCTAGTATAAAATAATAAATAACAACTAAAATCTATAATAAAATCCAGTCTGCATTTACGAAAATATTGTACAGATTAGGTAATTGTCTTGAAAGCTTGTTATCTGTTATCTGTAAGACCACACCTAGAGTACTGCATCCAGTTTTGGTCACCACACTATAAAAAAGATGTTGAGACTCTAAAAGAAGTACAGAGAAGAGCAACCAGGATAATTAGGCGACTGGAGACTAAAACATACGAAGAACGAATACAGGAACTGGACTTGGCTAGTCTAGTGAAGAGAAGGACCAGGGGAGACATGATAGCAGTCTTCCAATATTTGAGGGGCTGCCACAGGGAGGAAGGGGTCAAGCTATTTTCTAAACCTCCTGTAGGCCAGACAAGGAATAATGGATGGAAACTGAACAAGGAGAGATTTAACCTGGAAATAAGGAGAAACTTTCTGACAGTGAGACCAATTAACCAATGGAACAGCTTGCCCTCAGAAGTTGTGGGAGCGCCATCACTTGAGACCTTCAAGAAGAGATTGGACTCCCATCTGTCAGAAATGGTGTAGAGTCTCCCGCTTGGGCGGGGGGTTGGACTAGATGACCTACAAGGTCCCTTCCAACTCTGATTATCTGTTGTCTGTTGATGCCTGCTTTAGGTTTATAACTCCAGGAATGGCATGTGGTGATGCTAACATGTTTAGATGCCCAAAATGAACATTCAAAATGTTCATTGTTATCTTAAAGAAAATGATTTTGGCTTTGTAGTAAGCCTAACAAACTGCTTGCACTTATTTTTCAATTACATTAGACATACAATATTGAAAGAGATTAATTGGACTTGGAAGCATCTTTTGACGAGGCTAGAAGACATCCAAGTAATTAATTATAGTCTCAAGGAGATCAGGGAAGCAAGCATCCAAAAATCCATCCTATTCCAGGAAAAGGTGGATGTCTGGGATAACTGCATTGGTTCCGGTATTAACTTTAGATCAGGGGTCTCCAACCTTGGCAGCTTTAAGACCTGTGGACTTCAACTCCTAGAATTGGAGTCGGCTGGGGAATTCTGGGAGTTGAAGTCCACAAGTCTTAAAGCTGCCAAGGTTGGAGACCCCTGCTCTAACATAGTGCCTCTGTCATTGTTTTCAAAATATGTAAGGGTTAAATAGGACTGATGTGATCATCAGAGATTTCTGTTGCTTAGTTACTTAAGAACAGCAGCTCTGTGATGAAATAGAGATTAAATTTGGCTTTCTACGAATTTTTCTTCTTCTTCCTAAAACAGTTACAACTTCCTCTTACAATTTTGGAAAACAAATGTGTTTCCTCTCAAATTGCCCTAAAGGCACAGTGGAAACATTTTCTTTAGTTAGAGGAAAGAGCAATCACTTTTGCATCTGAAATTAAAGGAGATAGCAACTGACGGGAAAAATGTTTCTCTGGGCTTTGAATGGGAATTGCAAGACATTTGAAAAGCATCAAGTTGGAGAAGGCTGAAGTAGGCAGCAGGAAGCGAAGAAAAAGGTTTTCCCCGGTATAAGTCACCTTTTCTCCATTCTGTGTAGGTGAACCTTTTCTAAACACTGTTTTGTTAGCACTTGCAGCCTTTAGTGTGTTAAGAAGGCATTACTTTAGATTTTTGAAGTACACTGAGGTCCTGAAGGTGGCAATTATGCTAGACTTGTCATCTTCCCACAAGAAAGTAAAAAATCACGCTGTGTTTAGAAATAATTCTAAAATGCACTTTACTCAAGTGGTTTAGTACATTCTCACCAATTTCTTCGAAAGATTGAGATCTGTTTCATAGCATATTGTACTACTTCAGCACAGGAAATGTATTTTTTTTTCCTGCCCACAAACCTGAAATACGAAATGTGAAGTACTTTTTGTGATCTTGAACTTTTTATTTTTATTTAATGTTTCTCCATACATACAGGGGGTCAAAATTGCTATTTTTGGAAATTAAGCTCATCCCTGAAACACAATTACACTTATGCCTGAGGGATAAATAATTTTCACTGTAGTTCCTTATAAACTAGAAGGCCCCCTTGCTGTGCTGATGCTCTTGAAATCAGTCCGTTTCATCTCATACTTTTTACTAGATACAGGTAGTCCTCGACTTACAACATTTAGCGATCATTCAAAGTTAGAACAGCACTGGAAAAAGTGACATGGACATTTTTCACACGACCAATTCAGCATGCCCCATGTGATCAAAATTCAGGCGCTTGGCAACTGACTCAAATTTATGACGGTTGCATTGTCCTGGAGTCATGTGGTCACTTTTTGTGACCTTCTGACAAGCAAAGTCAATGGGGAAGCCAGATTCACTTAACAACAGTGTTGCTGACTTAACAAACTACAGTGATTCACTTAACAGCTGTGACAAGAAAGGTCATTAAATGGGGCAAAACTCACTTAAATATCTCACTTAACAGAAATTTTGGGCTCAATTGTGGTCATAAGTCGAGGACTACCTGTATTGCTTTCTCCGTGTAATACTTCATTAACAGTTCTCAGGGCACTTGAAATTATTCATTCATACAATTTTTACTCAACAGTTTCCTTAACGGTTGCAATTTTTTTTTTTCTGAGATGAACAATTTGGCAAAGGTTAATGACCTAAGAGAACCAGTTTGGGGTAGTGGTTAAGGCATCTGACTAGAAAGCAGAAGATCATGAATTGTAATCCCACCTGAGACATGAAAAGCCAGCTGGGTGGCTTTAAAAGTCTTTCAGCCTTAGGAAAAAGAAGGCAATGGCAAACCACTTCTGTGATCTTGCCAAGAAAACTGCCTGAACCTATGCATGGAGTCAATGCTAACTCAAAGGGAACCCCCTCCCCCCCAAAAAAGAGCTAAAAGTAAAATATGTGTCATCTTATTGTTGCACAGTTTTGTCTGCCAAATATGCTTTGCTATTTGATGTTGGTCACTCAAACATCATAATAATTTTGATCAATCTGGCTTGACTGCGCCGTACATAATGGCTCACTATATGAACTAGGTAGAGCAGCTCTCTCTAGCCATGTGCCCCCTTCAGAGTGGGTTGGGATTACAAATTCTAGAACCCCCAGTTGGCATGGCAACTAGCAAACACACTGCAATCCATGGGTAGCATGGGTGTGAGAATATGGGGTGATACAGATATACTGCAGTGTCTCTATTTTTATCTCTAAGATGTAGAAGTTGTAAATTGGTTTTTACTGGTACTATATAGATGTGAAAAATACTACATTATTTTACCCCTGCCGTTACCAGCCTGCTTGAGTTTAGACACATCTTTATAGTGGGTATACGTCATATGTGTGTTGTAGTTTTTTTGATACACAGGTGTGAGGATAAGGTAGGTGCTGCAAACAGGTATCCGGTGTGTAAACATCACATAAACTGGATGAATGCACTGTATGTTCTCCCAAATGACCACAGTCCTGGACACCATGTGGAATTTTACATTCTGTATTAAGCTTTGTTAGCAGGACAATTACTCAGTGCTAAAAGTGGGCACTTCGGCCTTCACTGCTCAACATTGGAGTTACTGCATTTCTAGAGATATCCAAAGCAGGAGCACTGGCTATTGATCAGGAAGATCAAGATGGACCGACCATTCGGCCCATTTTGGGCTGGTCCTTGATATTTAGCTTCTCAATTCTGAGTGTAAAACACACAGATTCTACATGCTACATGCTACCTGAACGCCTTTGAGGGAATACGAGATTCGATAAATAACTGCATTTAAAAGATGATTTTCTTTTTCTTTTTGATAAATAATTACAGTGAGAAGACGAGTCTTTTTTTGTTTGTTTGTTTTGTTTGGGAGAGTTGATTTATGATGTCTTTCTCTTTCACTATCCATTTTAATCTCTTCTGTCATCATACATCTTGAAGTGTTTAGAGCAAATAGATGTACCATTCTCCCCCCACCCCTGAAAACAAGTGGGCATTTATAGAGCAATAGCACCTGCTTCTGTTTCCTGGACTTGCTTCTCAAAATAGAAGCCTTAAGGTGCTCCCTAGGGATTGTGAACGAAGTTCCAATCAGTAGTAGAATAAGGGAGGTAAATCGTATATTTAGCAAAAAGAATGCAAGAGTAAATAGGCCAAAAACTAAGACTTACAGATGCCTCTTCTCTGGGAAAGTAGCAATGACCCAAAATGGATACTGTAGAGTTACTTGCTGATTTGAATCTTTGTCGTTTTGTGTGACTCAAGGCAAATGGAGATGGCAGATATTGCTAATTGGTATTGATGTACATGAAACAACTTGACTCTGGCAGTCCCCTTCAATAACAACCTGGTTTGAAATGGGATTCATCAATTGTCTTTGTCTTGCAATCCTTGCTAAATGTTTGCTATGAAGTGAAGATGGCTAATATGAATATTTATGTTCTAGAAACTGCCATTCACCATCCCAGAGCTTGTCCAGGCCTCCCCTTGCCGCAGTTCAGATGGAATTCTATACATGGGTAATGTTCTATTTCCTTCTGAAAAAAATAACATTTGCATGTATTTTATAGCTTTTCCATGTGAGTATAAAACACAGGGTATGTGCCTCCAGAATACTTGCAATGGAAGTTTCTTTCCATTAAGGCCCTCGGATATTTTCTCATGCTTAAATCTAGTTTACGCAACAAACCAAAGATTACTTTGTCATTTTTATGCACTGAAGTTTATTTAGAAATCCCCTGTGTGCCGAGTATAATATTTTGTTTGACAGACTACCAAGTACTGTCTCCACATGGCAATTGTGTAGGGTTGTTCTTTGCTTGTTTGACTTTGGGTTTTTTGTTTGTTTTGGGATTACCTGAATTTTATTTAATCTTCAGCAGTTAATTCCTTGGCTGGATTTTTGCCAATCGTGTGAGCTTCCTTTGTTTCATGTTCATAGAAGACCCAGATGGTAAAGCATATATCTTAGTGGCTAGTAGGCAGGAAACTGATTCTGAAAATACAGATAGTCATCAATTTACAACCACATTTCAGATTGGAACTTCCATCGGAGTCATGCTCAATTTTTTTTATTTTTTTATTTTATTAAATTTCTATTTAGCAGCTTTTTTGCCATGGTTATTAAGTGAATCGCCACTGTTGTTACGTGAGTCACAGAGTCGTTAAGTGAATCCAGCTTTCCCTATTGACTTTGCTAATTGGAAGTTGGCTAGGAAGGTCACTAACGGAAATCATTTGACCTCAGGAAACTGCAACCACCGTAAATACATACCAGTTGCCAGGAATTATTATTCTTATTACCTGAATATAGGAACGCTGGTCATAAGTAATTTCTTCAGCACCACCATAATTTTGAATGCTCACTAAACAAATGGTCTTAAATCAAGGACTAACTGCACTACTTCCCTTCAAAGTTAATTGTACTCGTGTTGATGTTTACTATTAGGGAAGAAGCAGGACAGCTGGTACGTAGTAGACCTTGCAACAGGAGAAAAACAGCAGACCTTAACCTCTTCGTTTGCTGAAAGCTTGTGCCCATCTACCTCACTGCTGTATCTTGGTCGAACAGGTAGGAAAGTTTTGAAAGCCAAGCCATTGGAAAAGGGAGATGCTTATACTGAAGTCTTCCTGCCATCCTAGAGTCCTTAGGGGGGCACCCGTCCTGATTTCTCAGAGATCAGAGTGAGCATTCTTGTACCCCAGCTTCTGGAGATGGCTTTGTGTCAGTGTTATACTTCCGTGTCAGAAGTATTTTTGTGGTGAAAGGATTTGTGACATCACAGTTGTCTGGGGGATGGCTTTCAGGTCCCCAGTGCCCACCGAAGTGGTGCCCATTTAGTTACTCATGGTTTCTCACTTTCGAACCGCTGGGTTGGCAGAAGCTGGAGCATATGACTGGAGCTCACCTCATCCCGTGGCAGCAACAGGTCTCAAACACGAGCCTACCAATTGTCAGCCCAGCGTTCTAACCTCGTAAGCTACTGAGGTCCTTTGTGTCAGTGTTGAAAAAGCTAGAATGAGGCTTGCCATTCTTCAGGATTCTCATAGGTTTCCACAGGTAATCCATGTCAGCTCCAGAGTTAGCTTATGAGTGTTCCCTTCATTTAGTTAGTGTCTGTCTGTCTGTGTGTTTGTGTGACACATATGCACATACAGGCATATGTGTCTTAAATCACCCGTGGAGGAAAAGGAAACAGCATTTCTTCAGTCCTGCTCATACTTTTACTCCTACTTATTTCATACTCATAGATAGGGTTACTTTATAAAGATGAGGGCCTTATACCAAGATATCAGATTAGCCTCCCACTCAAAATGAGACAGTGCTGCTCACTGATATTTAGTGAAATGTGCTGAGGCTTTGTCGAATGAGAAAACTGCTTAGTAATATCTGATTTCATAAAGATCGTGAGAGTCCTGCTGGATTAGAGTCAAATCTTTTTCCCCCCATAACACCCAATCAGAGGCTGGTAAGAATTTCCTAGCATTCCACGGTGCACTTTTGCTCTGTACGCTAGTAGAAAGAGACTCAATGCCATTGTTTTTTTTTTAAATCCTTCACAAAACGTTGTTTTCCTTTCAACAGAGTATACCATCACCATGTATGATACCAAGAGTAAGGAACTCCGCTGGAATGCCACTTACTTCAATTACGCAGCAACATTGCCTGACGAAGACGCCCAATATAGTAAGAATATTAATCCTACCTTGCAGGCTGAAGTAATAAGACTGCTTGTTTTTGTCTAATTATGAAGTGTCATTTTTTTTTTATCTGTGCCCATTCCAGAAATGTCTCACTTTGCATCTAATGGAGACGGACTAGTGGTGACTGTGGACAGTGAGTCCGGGGATGTCTTGTGGATCCAGAATTACGGATCCCCTGTTGTAGCTTTTTACATCTGGCAGCGGGAAGGCTTGTGGAAAGTAATGCACACCAATGTGGGAGTAGAAACCCTGCGCTACTTGACGTTCATGTCCGGTGAAGTTGGGCGCATCACTAAATGGAAATATCCATTTCCCAAAGAAACTGAGGCGAAAAGCAAACTAATGTGAGTATGAGAGCTTCCCCACCCTTCCCCCAATCATGGGCTGTTTGCTTGTTTGTCAAAAATTGTTCATTTAATATTATCAAATCAGCTCAGGCATTCTCTTGCAGGGATTCAGTAATCAATCTGATTTAGTATGGGATTCAAGTACAGTCTCCCATTACAGGTAGTCAGTTTATTTAGTGGCCATTCAAGTTACAAGGGGACTATGTTATGACTGTTTTTCACCCTTAAAACCATTACAGCATGGTCACGTGATGAAAATTGAGATGCTTGGCAACTGGCATGTACTTATGATGGTGGCAGAGTCATGTGATCATGTTTTGTGACCTCTGACAAGCAACGTCGATTGGGAAGCCAGATTCATTAAAACAGCCATGTTATTAACTTAACAATGGCAGTGATTCACTTAACAACTGCGGCAAGAAAGGTCATAAAGCGGAGCAAAGCTCACTTTAACAGTTGTTTCACTTAACAACAGAAATATTGGGCTCAACTGCACTTGCCGACAGCCTATTTTCATGGATGAAGAGCACTTTGCATTGAAAAGAATTCAAATATCCTAGGCTCCAGATACCTCTTCTGGGGCCATTATTAACATTTCCTCATGAGAATCTCCACAGGCAACGTTTACGCCAACCCCAAAACAAGAGCAAAAATAAGCTGCTGCACAGGGGCCACAAAAGATGCAAACAGACACCCAAGATTTGCTTTCTGTTGCAAAGATATCTCCTACACAGTTTTAATAAAATCCTGCAGACGTAGACAGGTGCGGTAGACATTTAGACAAAAGGTTAGATAGGGGCTGCTTTGCCTGAGGCCTGAATGTCTCTCTGGGTCTAGGACATAGTTTGAGGGCAGCCATTAAGGATCATGGCTGGGGTGTTGTTCACTACATCAGTAATCCTAATGCAGTGAGCCAAAAGGTTTTTTGTGTGTGTGAGAGAGAGAGACACAGGCATAAGTGCAGGGAAAAACCAGGCTGTGCCAATAGTTAATCCATACCAAAAAAATTGTTACCACCCTTTTGTGGCACTCAGAAAAGGTTCTAATACATTTCACATAGAGGTGGATACTGCCAGGTGTTACCCAGAAACAGGGTAAAAAGCCCCATATTTAAAACTTGCCTCTTTTTTCTCATCTGTCCTTTTTTATGAATGCATACTGGCCTAGTAAGCATGAATATGTTGAGAGCAATATTTACGGAGAATGATATACAACTGAAAATAGAGAGCGGAAGAAGGAAAGGAGAGGAGAGAGTGTATATTGTTCAAGTCTCCATTAGGGCCTTGGTAATTCCTTGGCACGCTGATCTTCGTAGGGCCTTTCTGCAATAATCATTTTAGGACTATCAGTGTAATCCCTGGACCTATACAGGAGGCCCTTGACTTATGACCATTCATTTAGCAACTGTTCAAATTTTCAGTGGCAGTAAAAAAAAAAGTGACTTATGTGTGGTTCTCCCACTTATGACGGTTGCAGCATCTCCCTGGCCACATGATCAAAATTTGAGTGCTTGGCATGTATCTACAATGGTTGTAGCATCTCAGGATCATGTGATCACCATTGACAACCTTCTCAGCCGGCTTTCCAACAAGCAAAGTCAATGGGGGAAGCCAGATTCGCTTCATGACCCCATGATTTGCTTAACTGCCGTGATTCAGTTAACAACCGTTGCAAGCAAGGTCGCAAAATCAGGCACGATGCATTTAACCCCTGCCTTGCATAGCAATGGAAATTCTGGTTCCAACTGTGGTCATACGTCAAGGACAGCCTGTACGGTATTCTTCAATCAATCTCTTTTTATTTGAGAACCCATAATAATAGGTTAAGTCCAAGGGTCCATTTTGTTTATTTCCAAGGGCAATTGCAAGGCAAAGTTTAATTCAATCGTTTCCCTATTTTCATAATCTTCCTTAATGTAAAACATTTGTATAAGCCTCGGGCACTATACCTGTTGGGTGTGCTGGATAATATAGGCATGGCACTATTAATTTTTCTTCCTGATCTCCCATGTTCTTCCTCTAGGCCAACACTTTATGTAGGGAAATACTCTACCGGCTTATACGCTTCACCATCGATGGTACACGAAGGAGTGGCTATTATGGTATGTGTGCAGAGCTGATGTAACCCATAAATCAGCTTTCCCGCTTCTTTGTCTATTCCACCAGAGTTTGGATGTACATCTAGTATATTTAATGAATTCTGTTTATTTTCCTTTATTTGGTTTAATTAAAGAAACAAGAAATACAAGTATTTAAGTCCAACGTAAGCTACCACATGTTTTAAACTCCCATGTTTAAGAATCTCTGCCTGTGTGACTGGCAGCAGTGGCTTGTGTGAATTACAGTTCCAAATTTCTGAAAAGCATAAGCTGCCTGTCCCCAAATTGAATTTAAAAAAAATAGAAAAGCTATGTGAATTCTACAGAGCTGTGCCTAAATGTGAAATGTTTAACTGCATGAAAACATTTATTTTGTGTTACGTTTGTAAAGTATTAAATGTTCCATTCCTGTCCCTAAAGATTCCATATTTTTTTCGTCATTCCTCTCTCTCTCTCCAGCCCCGGGGAAGTCCCATTCCATTGATAGAAGGCCCAAAAATACAAGGAGTCACCATTGAAGAATGTGTGATCACCCCTAGTACTGATCTTAGGTTTCAGCCTGGATTTAAGTCAAAGAAAGGACTCCATTATCTGAGGAACCACTGGCTTTTAATAGGTACCCGAAAGGCTTTTTCTACATTATACTGCCCTCTGGTGAACAAAATGGAAAATTAAAATAAGTATTACATTCTTGAAGCATACTGTCCAAGTAAACCCAACTGTATTTCCATTTCCTTTTGGGTGGATTTTTAATAAACAAGAGATGGAAAAATAATAAAATTCTCTTTTCTATGAATATATTAACAATAATGCATAAAAAAGCAGTTTCATAGAAGCCAGTCAATTGCTACCATATTATAATTGGTTTAATTTAAAGTTTTAAAAATTTCTATGTTTCTGTCCTTTTGCAAAATATATATCAGGAAGGGGAAAAATCATTTTAAGTATAATAAGATTATTATGAAGTACAAAAAGCATGCTCCAAAGTTACATCTTGAGCTCCTGACTTGTTGAGTTCATTTGCTATCATTAAGTTGAAACCCAGAACCGAAGCTTTAATGAACTAGCAATGTGATTCTTTTCAGATCCTGCGTATTAATGTAAAAGGATACAAGGTGCAACTATTCCACAGAATAGTTTTGAATAGAATTCAAAACTGGTTGCAGGAATTGGGTTTCTCTAATCTAGTGAAAAGAAGGACTAGGGGTGACATGATAGCAGTGTTCCAGTATCTCAGGGGCTGCCACAAAGAAGAGGGAGTCAAGCTATTCTCCAAAGCGCCTGAAGGCAGGACAAGAAGCAATGGGTGGAAACTAATCAAGGAGAGAAGCAACCTAGAACTAAGGAGAAATTTCCTGACAGTTAGAACAATTAATCAGTGGAACAACTTGCCTCCAGAAGTTGTAAATGCTCCAACACTGGAAGTTTTTAAGAAGAGATTGGACAACCATTTGTCTGAAATAATATAAGGTTTCCTGCCTGAGCAGGGGCTTGGACTAGAAGTCCACCAAGGTCCCTTCCAACTCTGTTATTCTGTAATGTTTTCTCTTTTAAGTGAGATTGGGTAAACTCTTAAGACTGGTGTAAAGAAATTTTGGCTCTGGATATTTGCGGAACTACAACTCCAGACATTCATTCTCAGCCAGCCTAGCCAATAAGGAAGAGTTCTAGGGAAGGGATGACAACCAACTTCTGAAGCCATGTGGATTCTAGTCTTAGAAGGCAACCTTATTGAGTGACTGCTATTATGATAGCTGAGTGGCAACTCAGACACAACCAATCTTGGGAACAAATAATAGTGAAGGACAGTTATTGGCTTCTTGCCTTGTTTGCAATATTCCAAGAAATTGGTCACTATTGGAAATTGAATTCTGAGTTAAATTAATCTTTGGTCATCTAACTGGGACTGTTCCTTGTTTTCTTGTATTAATTGTACTGTGTGAAACAAGTTTTGTGGACATTTTCCCCCCTTTGGGAATAACAGAAACCATGTTCCTATTTGAAGGGCACCATGAGACCCCATTATCCGCCTCAACCAGGATCCTGGAGAAATTTCCAAGCAACTTGCCGAAACGTCAGGAAAATGTGATCCCAGCAGATTCAGACAAAAAAGCTTTTGAAGAGGTTTGTTTGTTTGTTTTTTTAAAAAACCAGTTAACAAATTTAGTAGAGAATATTCCACGTGCATAAAATAAATAGATTCAACCATCAAACATTATCAGTACATCTTCCCAAGCAAATATATTATTCATATATTTCTTTTTCAGGAGCTTATGTCATTCTTAAAGGCCAAGCAGCCTTTTCAAATTAGCTTACTTGCAAAATAAAAATAAACACAAATATCAAATGAATATTAATATCTCCAGAATTCCACAAAGCTATGTAAAATCAGCAATGAAGAACTAGAATGAAAAATCCTATTTAGAGATCAGTTAGAAACCCTAACTATTCAAATTAACCTGCTTAAAAGAAGATGTGAACAGTGGTGGGGTTTTTGGACATGCATTTTAATATGTCATATGTAATATAACAATCGATTCTAGGACGATGCATTCCCCATTTAAAAATGTGTTAATAGGCCCTGTTGATGACCTTATGACTAAAATCATTCCTCAGATTACCTCAAATGGTTTGGCCATTACCTTGCCATTGAAGAACTAATTCCCAATTATATCTTCTTTGTACACAACAATACTTCATTCAAAATGGAATTGTTGCATTTCATTCGCTAGGAGATGCACAGGAAGAGTTTGCAGCTCTCTTCACCAGAATCAATGGTTTTATAGGTCTTGCAGAAAAACAGGAAACAGAGGGTATGGGTGGGCTTCTTGTGTAACATGGTAAGGACCCCAGTTATATATTCAAAGGTTAGGAGCCCTGCAGAAGATGTTAAGCATGCCTGAGCTCTGAATAAGAGTTCAGTGAGGGCCCTAGGCAAGAGTGGAATATCCACTCTTGATATTGTTGATTGAGAAATGAAAAATTGATTGAGAAATATTGGTAGCCTACCTTTGAAAGAAAGGACTCACTGGGGAAGAGCCTAACGCTGGGAGCGATTGGGGGCAAAAGAAGAACAGAATGACAGAGAATGAGGTGGCTGGATGGAGTCACTGAAGCAGTAGGTGTGAGCTTAAATGGACTCCGGGGGATGGTAGAGGATAGGAAGGCCTGGAGGAACATTGTCCATGGGGTCGCGATGGGTTGGACACGACTTTGCGACTAACAACAGCAACAACCTTTGAAAGTAGACAGAAGAAACAGATCAACTGGGAAGAGTTGGTTACTTTCTACATTGAATTTAGAATTAAAAAAAATAATTTTCATAAATCTGAAATGTTGTGAAACTGTCAACATTAAACCTGATCTTTGAAAACTTGGTATATTTTTGCTGGGTCCAGTTTTCACACTCTCATAGCAAAGATGAAAATGGAATCTTTGCATTATTTTCTCTTAATCGTTCAAGAAACAAACCTAAGCTGTCGTACCAGAGAGGGGAATCATTCAAATTGATGCAGTTCTTGCTTCTCAGGCAATTAATATGGCTGGCAGTCCCGGGAAGAATTTGCCGGACCCTGTTCCAGAGAATGCTGCCGAGACAACCAGCCCAACTACAACCCGACCAGAGGCTCCGGTTGATTCCATCCTGAAGGACTTTGCCACCGTTCTCTTGAGCACTTTCCTGCTCGTTGGCTGGGTAGCTTTTGTCATTACCTACCCCATGGTATGTGTGTGTGTGTGTGTAGCCATCATTTTAAAGCAATAGCCATGCTCGAAAAATATTCTATGAACTCTTGAACCAGGGATGTCTTAATAATAGAGGAACGACTTTCCTCCAGAAGCTGTGAATGCTTCAACACTGGAAGTTTTTAAAAAGATGTTGGATAAGCATTTGTCTGAAGTGGTGTAGGGTTTCCTGCCTAGGCAGAGGGTTGGACTAGAAGATCTCCAAGGTCCCTTCCAACTCTGTTATTCTATTCTACTCTAATATTAAACAATAGTGAATGGTTGGGCATGGATAAGGAGGTATAGACATGTTCCGTTATTTTACAAGAAACCCTTTAGACTTCGCAGGTCATCCAGTTTCTGCTTTCTAAGTGAAAAGTAAAATAAATAATCTTGCAATACAGATACTCTATTTTGCATTTGCCAAGAATTTTCTACATCACTGAAAACATATGAAATCAGACTTCCGTGCAATTGGGCATTGTGGTGTGAAAATTAAAGCCAACAGTGATAAAGTTAACCCTCTGTCTCAGTGAATGTGATATTTTTGGGTCTTTTCAGAAGCTTTCCTCAGACCAATATCTCTTCGTATTATAGTTCCCAGAATTAACTATGTATGAAATTGAAAGCATGAGGAAAGAGAGGGCTTTATGAGACCATTTTAAGCTCTTTCCTGTTGCTTAAGATTGTTGTTTTTTTAATTCTTTTAAGAGCATGCACCATCAGCAACAACGCCAGCACCAGCAATTCCAGAAACAGATCGAAGAGAAGCTGCAATTGTTGAAGCAGCAGCCTTTCAAACCTCCCCTAGACTTTCCTCCGGAGGCTCTTCTGGAGGGTCCTTGCGTCAGGCAAGATGGCTCAGCCACCAGCTCACCAACTATGTCACCAAAGACGTCAAACCACTCTGGTTACTCCAACCTCTCTGCCTCCGACGTTGGAAGCTGCCTTTCCACTGAACCTGAAGGAGGTGCTAAAACGTGACTATTTTTTTTTCTCAGTGGGTTTAGGATTAATTATATTTCCCATCAGACCTAATAGGTCAGAGTTGATCTGTAATATCGTTTAAGTTCAGGTATCTGTGATATTTTTTTAAGTTCAGGTTTGTATTAATGTGATGTAATCTGATTTTTAAACACTAGATGAAAACCTCATACAATTGTCCACTAAACCAATGTGTGTAAAAAGTCTTTATCTAGTACAGGTCCTCCACCGTACAATGTTTCTCATCCTTATAGGAACATTTCAGGATCTGCTATCTTCAAGTGAAGGGCTGGAAAGTTGATTCATCAGCAACCTTTTTTTAATCTGGATCTTTTCTAGATTGGATTTCAGTCCCTATAATTATTAGCTTTCATCATCACGAGAACTGAAATCCATCCCTCAATCAGGTTAGGGAAGTTATGTTATACATTGCAAGTTAACAAAATCTTAGGTCCATGAGCTGACCGTGCACCTTATTGATACTACTAAAGCATTTGTTTTCTTTGGTATATTTGAACTGCCATTGTTACCTTTGAAGTCTTGACTGCCTCAAAAGACACTTCTTAATTCCTTTTAATCCCTTTATCTTGACTCTTGGAATTGATACTTTAAACAGCTACTGAAAAATGTAATGTGTGGTTCTTTTTCTTCCTGTTTCTTTCCTGGCTTTTCAGATGGGAATGCAGGCACCATTGTGGTTGGGAAGATTTCATTCAATCCGAAGGATGTCCTTGGACATGGAGCCGAGGGGACAATTGTTTATAGGTAAAGCAAAAGACATATTTTCAGGAAATATTTCGTCATCTAGTGTTTCATCGATGCATTTGTAATAAATTATAACCAGGCGGATGTCCTTGCAGCTCTGTACAGGTAGTCCTCAACTTATGAGTGGTCATTTAATTACTGTTTAAAGTTATGACAGATTTTAAGAGAAGTTACGCTATCACCCGCCCTCAAAGTTACAACTTCCCTCCTCTGCAGTCACATGATTGCATTTTGCATGTTTGGCAGCCAATTCCCATTTATGATCAATCGCAGCATTCTGCAATCACGTGATCACAATTTGCTATGGCTTTTGCCATTTTCCAACAGTGCCAATATGCTGGATTCACAATCACATTAGCTTAAGAACCACATATTTCACTTAATAACCATGGTGATTCTCTTAGGAACATTGTAAAAACAGTAGTAAAATCAAGTCTGCTCACATAATACCTTGACTTACAACCGCAATGACTAGTAACAAAATTCCAGGCTCCATTGTTGTAAGTCAAGGACCACCTGTATATTGTTGAGAGACACCAGCCTTTCTTAAATTTTCCTTCATACCGCGTTGATCTGCCTTTTTACTAATTGTAAGAACAGAACCCTTTAGGCCAGTGGCCCCCAACCTTTTGGGCACCAGGGACCGGTTCTGTGGAGGGCAGTTTTTCCAACGGATTGGGAGGGGAGGGCCTGGTTTTATATGCTGCGCAAATGGAGCTTCACTTGCAGTGAGGCCTAGTTCTTAGCGGGCTCGGACCACTGCTGGTCCAGGGATTGGGGACCCCTGCTTTAGGCCATCAAATGTGGCTCAGTTTAAGAACTTAAAGTGTGGCTGAGTAACCTCCACCTGAACAAATCCTGTCCACCATCCTTTCCTGGGTTACTAATTCCACAGTCCAGCTGCTTTTCCTACTGTTTAGTCAGAATCTGCCTTCCTGTAACTTAGATCTATTTTGTACATTCTGAAATGAATGATGGCACACAGGTCCTGATCTTTTTTTCATGATGCCCCTTCAGGTACTTGAAAAGTGCTACTAAATGCGCTCAGTTGCTCTGATCATCTGTGCTTTTTGGGCATGCTGTGAAATTGTATGTGGATGATGCAATCTGCCTTTCCTGTTTATTCAATCTTAGGAGGGACTCAGGTGGCATCACTGTCCGTTTATTGTAGCCCTGACAGGTTTTTTTTTTTGCTGCCTTTCCCATCATATTTCCTTAGCAGAAAGGTTCTTCCAGAGACCAAGAAAAAGTTTTACACTGCGACTTTATACTAGGAACTTTGCACAGTGTACCTGTCTGCTACCCATGTCACTGTTTGTTTTCAGGTTAGAAAAATACACTACTCTCTTTGCAATAGCAATAGCACTTAGACTTATATACCGCTTTATAGTGCTTTACAGCCCTCTCAAAGCGGTTTACAGAGTCAGCCGGTTGCCCCCAACAATCTGGGTCCTCATTTTACCCACCTCGGAAGGATGGAAGGCTGAGTCAACCTTGAACCTGGTGGGATTCGATCTGCCAAAAGAGTGTCCCCCGCTCCCATAAATGTATCCACAGCCTAGGATATTCTTTCTAAACCAGATTAAAAATATTTTGAAATACTGTTGTAAGCTTCTTAACGCCGTATTCTGTCTGCATGGGTGAATGCTAAATCATTGCCCACTTGTATATTGGAATATCCACAGGGGCACGTTTGACAACAGAGATGTTGCCGTGAAGAGAATTCTCCCCGAATGTTTCAGCTTTGCTGACCGGGAGGTCCAGCTGCTGCGTGAATCTGATGAACACCCTCATGTAATCCGCTATTTTTGCACAGAGAGGGACCGCCAGTTCCAGTACATTGCTCTGGAACTCTGTGCTGCCACCTTACAGGAGGTAAACCTGAATTATATATCTTTTGTGTGATGATGATGATGATGATGATGATGATTATTATTATTATTATTATTATTATTATTATCATTATTATCATTATTATCATTATTAAACAGATTTATATGGCTGACCAACTCACAACAGGCAGTTTATGTCATTAAAATCCACCACATAAAAACATCTTGACCCTCCCCTTAGCTTTCAGGTTTAAACCCAGACTGCTGGTGAAACTCGCCAGCCCCTTATTCCTCATTGGCTGAATGACTGTGGAGATTCTCAGTCATCCAGGTCATGGTTGTCCCAAACGTGCTTTCTCAAGAAGCAACTGGACTTTTTTGTGTATTTCCTTAAAGACGTTTTGCTTCTCATCCAAGAAGCTCCAGAACTGAAGAAGCTTCTTGGATGAGAAGTGAAACATCTTCAAGGAAAAACAAAGAAAGTCCAGTTGCCGTTTGAAAAAGCACCTTTGGGACATTGTCTGAGTGTGCCAATCAAAACAAATCCCATTGCGCCCCCAATCTGTCTCTTCCTGTGGTATCTATAGATAGCAGATACAGTTTTGGGCTTTTTCCCCTTTGCGTCTCATTCACCTGGGAATCTTTCTGGCTGTCCTGTAATTTGAAAGCTTTGTTGCTGCCTCTTATCACTCTTGCTCTCGAGTAAACTGTGTATCTCTTTCTTTAAAGTCTTCCCTTAAGGACTCCTAGGTCCCGTGTCTCCTTTGGCTCCCTCTTCTTCCCTTTGCCCAGTGCCTCCAGGCTGAGCTTCTCCTGCTTCTCCTCTCCTGTCTCCCTTTGTGTGTCTCTCTATGTCCAATCTGCTGTCACCTGGTGGAATCCCTGAATTTACAGCTCCACAAGAGAATCTTTTTTTCCTCTGGTTTTGCCTCCTTCCAATTACAAGGCTCTGTAACTCAGTTTTTCGCACCCAAACATTTCAGATCAAGCCCCAACCAGTTTGCACCATCCATTTCCCAATTCTACTGCTACTTTCTGGGTTACACACTTCATGGGAATTGTAGTCCCAAATACCAGGTGGTCATTTGGTTACCTCTCCTACAGAAGTCTATGGAAATTCTTAACCATCCAGGGCATGATTGTCCCAAAGGTGCTCTTCCAAAAAGCAATTGGATTTTCTTTGTTTTTTCCTTGAAAAAAACTTCTCTTCCTTCTCATCCTAGAAGCTTTTTCAGTTCTGACTGAATAGTTCAGTTCAGTCAGAAATGAAGAAGGTTTGTGGATGAGAAATCAAATGTTTTCAAGGAAAAAAAACAAGAAAGTCCAATTGCCTTTTGGAAAAGCACCTTTGGGACTCTCCTACACAAGTTACACGCCCCAGTGACATGCATGTTTACCTAGAAACAAATTGCTGCTTGGTCTGCTTTCCAGAGAGACTACAGAGCATTGCAACGTTAATCTCGTTCTGATTTTTTGTATGTGTAATTTTAGTATGTGGAACAGAAGGACTTTGGTCATCACGGCTTGCAGCCAATCACCCTCTTACAGCAGACCATGTCTGGCATGGCTTATCTTCACTCTCTCAATATAGGTAAGAAGCCTTTTTATTTTAATGAGCAGCTCTCTCGCTGCCTTTTTTAAGGGAAGAATTAGAGGCTTAGTCTGGGGTGATAATATTTTTTTCAGGAAATTGAGGAAGCTTCTGGGGTTGTGAGATGGAAAGTAAACAAATGAAGGCCAGAGCTACTGTTTTATGTAATAGCAACATTATACATTTGGCTGGAAGTTGATGAGAAGATGAGAAGTCAACGTAACAAAGGCGGGATAAAAATGTAGGAATTAGATATATAATGAGGGGGTGCTAAACATCTCTTTTAGTGAGCTGCATAATCCATGGATTATAGGGTTGACTTTCTTCTCTAAGAGGAAAAATGGGAAAGATGCATGTTATTAAAATAAGATCATTTCTGCATCAGTGACTTTATATCATTATAATAATGGCTCTGTGTGTGGGTGTGTGTACGTGCTACAAAGAAGCTGTTGTGTAGTATCCCCATCCATCATCATAACATTATAAAACCTATACTTGGGGCTCTTATGGTGGTACCACAGCAGTTTGATGATGACAGATTATGCCATAAATAAGCAGTATGGGAATAAGCCAAGTCTATAATCAGTCTGGATTTTGAGATGAGGTCAGCATCCTGAAGCAGTAAGTTGGCTCTTTTCTCACTTGGGGTCTTCCTCGTGCCTTCCTTTCAGTCCACAGAGACCTGAAGCCCCACAACATCCTCATCTCTATGCCGAATGCCCATGGCAAGGTAAAAGCCATGATTTCCGACTTTGGCCTCTGCAAGAAGCTTGCAGTCGGCAGGCACAGTTTTAGCCGCCGGTCTGGAGTCCCAGGCACCGAAGGTTGGATTGCTCCGGAGATACTGAGCGAGGACTGCAAAGAGAATCCGGTAAGTCACAAGCATTTTGCTCGTTTGCTTTGAATCTTTTTTTGCTGAGGTTTCCTTGAACGGTGATTTGAATTAAGGCACATATTTATGTGACGGCCTCTTTTTCCCAAAGAAGGTGAGAAGCAGGGTAGGATATCCTGCAGAAATTTGAAAGGATTCACCTCTGGGACAGTTTTCCTTCCTAACAAGAAAGAGAGATCTGATCCCTCTTTAGGATAAAGTCAATCTTTAATAAGGTCCTAGACTGGCCTAGCTCTCTTTAGATAAGTGTGGATTTTGGAGTTCAGTCAGAAATTCCTTTTGGAGCACAGAACACAGAAAAGGGGCAAGGAAGGAACGTTTCCAATCTCTCCTTGGTCAGCTGGGAGAGTCAAGTCGTCAGCAATGTGATGTTGCTTTGGGTTTTACAAAATGCTGTAAACAGTGGAGAATAACAGTATTTGTAAATGCTGAATTTTTTAAATAGTATTTTACAGTTCCAGCTTCTTCTCTTGTCTTTTTTCAAAGTTCAGAGTCTTTCAAAACCCACTTAGGTTCCAAAGATTTCAATTTTAGAGTAAATTAATAAATCAAAGGCAACTGTTCTCATCCCTAATACAGCATTCAAGGATGAATAGCTGTTAACATTATTAGATAAATCTTTCAATTTAAGAGGGCACCATACTATGGTTTGATTTGATTTAAACTAAATCTATTTATTTCCTTTGTGTAGAGTTGTATCATATCTAGAGTTGCACAATGAGAAATAATGTATGTGTTTTAATGCTGAGGAAAGAGAACGTTTCAGATGTGTTTTGAACAAAAAATAAGGGAGCACACTTAGGAAAAGTAGTTTAGGAAAAAGGAATAAAAATTAAAGCATTCAAGAAAGCCCCCTTGTGTCAAACAACATGTACTGCCAACACAAGAATATCACATATTACTTTGAAATTAATATAGATTTAACATTTTTATTACTTATTATGTATTCAGCTAAATGTAAGATTTACCTTGTGCAATACAACCTCTATATTCACAAGTTCTGTAAATTATATTTAACCCTACTATCTTTAGAATTTTAGGAAGGTACTATAAATAATCCTGTTGAAATTCTCATATTTCTTATATCTTAGAAATTTATCTTTCTTTAAAATGGACAACATTCATTCATTCATTCAATCAATCAATGGATTTTTAAGGCTGTCCAACTCCCCAAAACTGCTCAGTGGCTTATAATCTTGTTAAAGATGCTGTATAGTAATTTTTTTTAATGGTTCTCTTGTAGACCCACACGGTGGATATTTTTTCAGCTGGTTGCGTTTTCTACTACGTGATATCAGAAGGCAACCATCCATTTGGCAAATCCCTGCAGCGGCAAGCCAACATTTTACTGGGTGCATATAGTCTGGATTTCCTAAATCTAGAAGTCCATGGTAAGCAGGCTAGGATTCAGTTGTTGATGATGATGATGTTTGTGGCATGCATACCTCCATATATCCAGCACAGCTACATGTGAAAACCTCCATATATCCAGCTACATGTGAAAACTGATGGTTGAGTTGGGGTTATATTTCATACTGAAGAATTTTCTGTGTGTGTTATATGTATGCAAGGAGTGATAGAATCTCACTGATTTCTGTAGAAGTTGGCTGAATTCAACAGTGAATTATTTTGTATGTTATCTTGATTTATCCAAAGTTATAATTGACTGTGCAGTCAGCCAAATATTTAGACTGGATTTGGCATGTTGTCCAACAGTAATAATCCATTCAGACTATATATAAATTAGTTTTTTACCTTATCCAGTTCTTCAAAACCATTTTATCAGAAGTCAGTCTTTTGTACCTCTGCTTTTCCTTTTATTTCCTTCTGTTCTTCTGGAAGGAATCTATTTTTTCTAAATAATATTGGATGCTGTTCATTATTATGCCTGTACATAATACAACTATTTAAACAGTGTACAACAGGACTGTCAAACTCACAAATGCCCAGGTTAGCAAAAGGGGGAAAAAATGGCAATACATCACATGAAGACACAAGTTTGACACCCCTAGTGTACATACAATTTAAACATAGTAGACAAGCACGTTATTGGCCTGTTGTTTCTGGTGTGATTCCTTTTGCTGGGTTTTTTTGAATCAGGTAAGCTTTGCCACTTATTTACCTGTCACAGATGTTTCCTTTATGCAATGCTTCATTAAGCTGTTTAACTATAATTGGATGTGCACTAATAAGTTATTTGAGGCAAAAGCCATGGCTCCTAAACAGCTGAACCCCAGCAATCCAGTCTCTGATGTAGTGCATTTTATTTGTTTATTAAATTTATGTGCCACCCATCTCGCTCTGAAAAGAGACTCTGGACGAATTTTGCAATTCCCACCAAAAGTGGATTGGATTACATTTGAATTATGCAGCAAACTATACTTTGATTTACTGATGAATAGTAGCAGCATTCTGGACCAAGCAACTCTGACAGTGCCAACAACTTTTCCTGCACAAGCAGTTAACAAAACATAGGCAATGCCATTAGGATCTATCCATATGCTATCCAGCCATAGAAGGAACCTATTGTTTTTGTGGTGGTTTTTTTTTCTTTTCTTTCAGGCACTGGGATTGTAGGTTTTGGCTTCCTGTCTCCTAAGGGAGAAAAATACTAGCTCTGTAAAAAGGCTCTGAATGCTCCAATTTGTTTTGGGTTTTTTTTCCACAGAGGACATTGTTGCACGTGACTTGATAGAGCAAATGATAAATATGGATCCTCAGAAACGACCTTCAGCTAATTGTGTCTTGAAACACCCTTTTTTCTGGAGCTTAGAGAAACAGCTTCAGTTTTTCCAGGTTGGTCATGGTTTTTTTCTGTCATCTATTCAACTTTGTGTGCTATAAATCTGCCCTACATTATACTCAGAAATATGGAGATTTTAATAGCAGTTGGGACCGACAATGCCATGGCTAAGTGATGCGGTCATAAAATTGGATGTCATGCAACCACGTTGTTTAGCGACGACAATCCTGGCAGTCCCAATTGACTCTGGGTGCACTAAGCAGGAAATAGTAGGAGTCCCAGGTAAAGAATGTGAGGGTGCCCAGAGGGATGGGGGGTGCTGGGGGAGGTCTGGGATGGCCGGTTGAGGTCATGTGTATTGGGGAAAGAGCTTGGGAGGCCTGGTGAAAGCCACGTGTGAGCACAGAAAGGCAGGAGGAGTTGTATGGCATGGCATGAGGACAGGAAGGATGGGATGGGATGGCATGGGATGGTGCAGCATAAGTGCAGGAAGGCCGGGCATTGGCTGTGTGATGCAGGTACCAATGTAGGAGTGCCTGAGGGCTGGCTTTTCCATTGAGAACAATCACTACTTTAAATGGTCACTAAAAGGATGGTTGGTAAGTGAGGATTATCTGTAGTACTTTGTACCTTCTGTTGCTTAGGATGTATGAATGATGCCTTAACTAACTGTCTAAATAAGTTATGCAGAATAATAATGCCAGTGGAATGAACTATGCAAAATTAGCAGTTTGTACCAGTTAACACTTTTTGCATATGTGGTTGGTAGAATTCCTATTTTTTTGTGAAAGCACTTCAGACTGCTTGGAAATCTAATTTACTCTTATGGTGAAGAATACAGCTTTACCTGTAAAACGTTTATGAATCAATTTAAGAAATATTTAAAATTATGTTGTTATGTTTGCTATGCTATGTATGTTATGTTATCCTGTAATTGTGTTATCATATTATAGGCTTTATAGTGCAGGTTGAACCTTTGCTAACTCTCTTAGCAATGAAGTACCAAGGGCCACGAACCAGGATCCTTCCCTTGCCTGACCTGATTTCAGGGCCACACTTGCACTAAAGCACTCATTGGTTTAGCCACAGCTTTTGAGGCCCTGCTGGAGGGCAGGTCCCTCTTTCAGTTTCTGCTCTCTCTCCTCTTGAGCTTATGACCATGAGCTTTATCAAAGCATAGATCATATCGGGGGAGGGGGACCCCCAAGGATGTAGCGAAAGCAACCGCAGCATCTTTGTCTTTTGCCCATTGGAGCAGCTTTTGAGACAGGAGTCCATGGAAGCTGGAAGCCAAACTTGATGGGCTCTAAATGTCTGATATTAATTGCAGGACGTGAGTGACCGGATAGAAAAAGAATCTCTAGATGGTCCAATAGTGAAGGAGCTGGAGAGAGGAGGAAGAGCTGTGGTGAAGATGGACTGGAGAGAGCACATAACCGTCCCGCTTCAGACAGGTTCAGCTTTATTTTCCTTACTTTCGGAGAGAACTCTCCTGTATTGTTTCAACTCATCTCGAGTGCAAAAATAGCTCTAGTTGGTTCTAAAAGTCTTCATTTGGATGTTTCTTGGCAGATCTTCGAAAGTTCCGGTCCTATAAAGGGGGCTCAGTAAGAGATCTCTTGAGGGCAATGAGGAACAAGGTATGTGTGTTTTGGGATTGCTGATTCCTTCTCAGATGCGTTTCTGGCTTCTAAATACAGGGGGATGCTCATTCATTGTGATAGCTGCCTCTCATATTCACATCAATTGCAATTTTGCAGTTACTTTGCAGTTAAATCCAGGAACAGTTCTGATTATCGGCTTTCTAAAATTTGTGTTTGAATAGAGCAGGGCTAAATAAAGAAGATTGATTCATTAAAACTGGGGGGGTCCCAACCCCCAGGCTGCAGTCCAGTCCTGGGCCATGGCCTCTTGAGAACCAGACCGGGGAAGCAGCAGGCGAGCACAAAGCTCCGTTTGTGTGACCAGGGCATACCTACCACTTTGCAAATGGATCTGCATGGAGGCTCACCCACTGCTTCCATGGTCTGGTTCCCAACAGGACGTGGCCGAGGACTGGCCTGGGGTTTGGGGGCCCTGGTTTTAATCAATCTTCTCCAGCTTATTTATTTAGCCCCACTTTCAAACACGAATTTTAGAAAGCGCACGATCAGAACTGTTCCTGATTCTCTCCCCTCGCCAGTCTGCATAGCCAGAAAAGTTGGGGACCACTGGATTAAAAAAACCTTCCAACATTGAATGTCAATAAAAATGGCAATTCCCTGAAGTGACCGTCAGCAACAGCTCTAGGAGAAGAGGATTAAAGTACAAGTAGTGCTCGCTTAACGACTGGTTGCTTAGTGACCAAAGTTGCAACGGACTCTCCAGAGCTACTTTCTACTCTTTTCAAAGTTCCAACAGCTACACACACACATCTCACACACATACGCACACTGATTGCATTTTGGGGCACTTGGGAACCGGCTTGCATTTGCAACCATTTGCAGCATCCTGCAGTCACATAACCATGATTTTTGGCATGTTTGGGCAGTTTGGACTTCCAGTTTCCAGCAAAAAACGCCCATTGGAGAAAACAAACTTGCTTAATGATCTCCACATTGCTTCATAGCATTTGCTTAGCAAACACTGCAAGAAAGATCGTAGAATCGGGCCTGGTTGCATGGTGACACACCTAATCACCGCCATGACTTAGGACTAATTCTGAGTTCAGTTAAGGTCGTAAGTCAAGAACTACCTGTATTATTTCCTGATCAGTTTTCCCCCCTGTTTCTATTTGTGACAATGGAGAAAACATTGATCTTTTTCTTAGCAGGGTAAAATAGCAGTTGCAAACATCTAATTTAGACCATAAAAATGGCAAAAAAAAAAAAAAAGTCTTGTTTTTCCAATAAAGGGTCAAACAGAGCTGCTTGTCTTAAGAAAAACTCACCGTAGCAAAGGTTTCTCTTATCTTGGATACTCTGATCTGGTGAAAATGCTTGGTATAATAATGCAGACAGATTCTTACAAATGACATTTTAAAAATATGTTATTTCTTATCACTGTTAAGCGAGCACATGCCTACCCTTGCCCCTTTCTTCCTCTTCCACTTACAGAAACATCACTATCGAGAACTGCCTCCGGAGGTACAGGAGACCCTGGGATCTGTCCCAGATGATTTTGTGGCCTACTTTACGTCGCGTTTTCCTCATCTTCTGCTGCACACTTACAATGCGATGCACATCTGCTGTCTGGAAAGACTGTTCCAGCCTTATTACATGCAGAACGCAGCCAGGCAGGGGTTTCTGGGAGATGCTGTTTGACGGTCGGAGTGGTCTTGCGCATTACAGGCCCGAGGGCATTCGGCCTGCCTTAGCAGGGTGACTTGACAGACTGCAAAAGAGTGAACCAAAACCAAAGCAAACTCTTTTTGAGGCCCAGATGTCTCAAACGTGCCTTGTACTCCACCGGCTCTGACTCAGGAAGGAGATTCCAAGTTGAATTCGAATCGAAGGGAAACGGGATAGTACCAGGACCCGGGTTTTTAAAGCAGGAGCAGTCCAAAGGAGTTCCCAAGAGGGGGAAAAATGAGGTGGGGTATTCCTCATCTCAGTTTGTGGTTTCAAAGAGACCCCTGTCCTGTAGGGTCTTCTAATAAAAGGCATTCAGGCCTTTTTACTGCATAGAAGGTTTTTTTCTTCTTCAAGGGATTGAAAACTGTAACATTGCCAAGCACCTTTTGGATCTCAGGAAGAGAATCCTCTTAACCGTAGCAAGCTCTGCACCACTGCCAGCTTATGTACTTGAAGCAGATAGGAAATAATTTGGGAAGGGCATGAGGGGTAGATCAAACATGCCTACTCCAATACAAACATGTGCCCCCTCCCCTCCCTTGCCACCGTCCCTGTCTTGGTCTCCAAATATGTTTGCGCAGATCTCAACTTGTCCTTGAAATAACCAACATGTACAACTTCTCTGTACAAAGCTCCTAGAGCTTGCAAATATGGAATCGTAACGTTAAACTCTACATAGCTGGAGCAAATTATTCCAATGCTATTTCAGGTTTCTTTTCAAGAATGTGAGTAGTTAGCTGTGTAATTGAAATGCAAGAATTGACAGAAGTGCTTTATTTCATTGGTCGGATTAAGCCTGTAACGCTCTACTCTTCCCAGGAGTACTACTGAATTCAGCGGGGCTTGTTTCTGAATAAACAAGTATAAGATTGCACTGTAAGATGTTCGCCCAAATGAACACTTCGTAGGGAGAAAAAAAAGATTGGGGTATAAATTACCCTTGAAAAAGTATAGGGAAACCAGGCACCTGGTTACTGGGGGTCGTGTTAGGTCATTCAAGCCCAGTTTTCTTTACACACAGGCTCTTGTGGGAAGCTAAATGGATGGACTTGCTTCTCGCGCTGAAGGAGGTGGTTTTCCTTCCCAGTATCTTTAAAACTAGGATGTGTAGTTTTTTATATGTGGAGAACAAATAAGAATCCCCAAGAGCGTGCTCCAAAGTTGACCTATTTGTAATGTTCTTTTTGCAAAATATTTATTTTGTGTATTTATATTTATTTAATTTTTATCACGTTAGTACTGCATTGAAAATGGTACAGGTGAAACATGCCAAATTGCTCTTTTTCTAATAAAAACAAAGCCCTCTTCAGAGTAGTAATTGATTTCAAAAGAATAAATAAACATGAAGAAGGAAAACCATAGAAAGTATCTTTTCCATTGACTTATTCATTTTCATTCAATCTGGATAAAAATGTTTTTTTAAATGTTTTTAATCTACATTCCTGTGCTTGTTGTGAGTCTTAAAATTAGTAATTAATGGCTAATTGTGTGATCGGGCATTAATATGGGGATTTGGTTTCTGCTTTGTCTTTTGTCCTGTTTATTTAGGGCTTTATATTACAGGGAGTTTCCCCACACACACACATACCTAGTTTTAGGATGCAAAGTGAATATTATGGTAAGACATCCAAAGAGAAACTTTACAGGATTTCAAAGCTTGAAAATAATGAGTCTTAACCTAACTTAAATTGAAATCATATTTTTGTAGTTCTATTTGTACAGGACTTTTATATTTCTTCTGAATAAGAGCTTCACACAAATCAAGAATAAAAGTAGATTTTTGAAACAGTTGTATGTTGTCCTTTATTTGCGGGGCCAGGACCTAATGAACCCTTTATTTGCATGCAGTTCCCTTCTCCCGTCCAATCCCAGTGCTCCAGAGATGGAGACGTGAGTCAAGCAGCGGCTGAGTGGGACAAGCACATCATGCTCAGCTTCGCTGACTCACCAAGTCTGCCTGTGCAGGACACCTGATCCACTTTTGAAGTGTCGGGCAGCTTTGTTGAGTCTGAAGCGTAAAACCGCACCCCACCCCCAAATTCTTCACTTCTCCATGCCAGAACCTTCTGCAAATGTACAAAAGAATTTGGAGGAGATTTTGCGCTCCTTTGCGAAAGATTTTTGGCATGGAGAAGTCTGAAGGAGCGCAAAACTGGGTACAGGACTTAATGCACCCTATGCAATTGTCTAAAGGTACATGGACTGGTACATTCCCAGGAGAAGGTTTGAACCCCATAAAAAGATTTGTGGCGATGCACATGTGATGTAAAGACAGATCTGGATGTATACAGGTAATCCTCGACTTACAACAGTTCATTTTGTGATCGAAGTTACAACAGCACTGAAAAAGTGACATGACTTTTTCACACAGCATCTGGAGGGTCATGTGATCAGAATTCAGATGCTTAGCAACTGACTCATATTTATGACCATTGTAGAGTCCTAGGGTCCTCTGGTGATCCACCTCAGTGCTTATTGAGGAGAATGACACTTATAATAAGCCTCTTGGGTTTTTCTTGAAGTCTCCTTTCTCCCTTACTTCACTTAGTGTCTCACCCTTCCTTGCAATCATTATCAATATTTTAGGAAGCAGATGTATTCTGCTCCAAAGCAGAAAGAGCTTCAAGATCTGAAACTGGATTCTTTACTACGTGTGTAGAAATCCCAGAAAGCGCTGGGAGAAGACAGAAGAGGATTTTTTTTTAATTTAGAAAATCATTACAGGGATGAATATAGTTGAGGACTGTACATTTGTTTTAATAGCTGTAAACATTTACACTGTTAACTGTAGAAACAGCTGGGTCATCAAACATTTTTCTCATTTCCCTCAAATCATTTTAATAGTTACTTCAGACTCAAGGAGGAGCTGAAGTTCACATTAAAAACAAAAACAAAAAAAACCCTCCCAGAAAAGACAGCCAAAAACTCACACTGAGGGAAGGTATCTATAAAAAATGTGGTGCCTTGAAAAACAAAGCAAAAAGTGAAGTAGGGTTCTACCACAAAGTCCTTGGATGTGAGAAGAATTCAGGCACAAAATACAGCCAGAAAGCAATAGGGAAGTAGAAGAAAGGTGGTGAGCTAGCTGTTCAGCAGCAAGAGATCCTGTCACTAAACCCTGGACTCTTTGAAACCCTCAACATTCTTCTAAAGAGATGCCATCTCTGTGGGTGTTGTGTATCCATAAGGTATGTGGATTCACACACATATGCAAACACATGCAATTGCCTCCACTACACAAACTATCAAGCTATCAGTGCTGTCTCTGTGCTTTGAACCTGTTCTTTCCAGAACTAAGAGCTAATCTACCCCAAAGGAAGGGATGTTCTGTTTGCTGCAACTCTTTCCAGTTCATTGTCTATTCAACCATTACAATTTAAATTAGTTATTTTCCAGGTGCCTGGATTCCTGCCTTTCTACACCAAGAAAAAGAGTGCAAGAATTCAGGCTGACTCAGTCTGCTGAGCTGCTATTTTATTAAGTCTCTGCCTTTCGTCAGACTGAGCTAAGGAAAACTGCCCTCCACTCCATGAACAAGTACAGTACCAGGGAAGGAACTGCTATTTTCCCTCTGCTCAGCCACACAATAGACACTGTAATCCACAGTCTGGAAAGTTTGCTCAGTTCTTATATTCAAAAGCATAACTGGAGGACTTACAAAGGGAACAGACGAACAACAAAACAGAAATAGGATACAGAGAAAAAAATGTCTGAGGCTCTGTATTTTCCAAATGCTTTTGTTGCTTGTTTTTCTGTTATGCCTGGGCTCTGTTTTCACTGTGAAAAGACAGCCCCTATGCCTGTTTCAGACAAAATGTCAACCCAGGTTATAGTCCTTCCCCATGAGCTTTCCAGAGGCTTCAAGATCCATCTCTGGGATCAATATCATTCTCTTTGCCTTGACTGTCAACAGGATTTGTGCCCACCCTCGACTGAGGAACAGCACGGTGTAGACTGAACGATGGCACTTCTGCCGAATGTGGGCTAGTGAGGCATGGCCGTTATTCTCATACTCTGGGAGGCTATGGGGTAGGTCACCATGGGAGTAGTGGCATGGCTCATGGTAATGGCCCCCAGAGGCTGAGCCATCGACACAGCCACTGGCGCTACCGAGACAGCTACGGGGGCCATGGATACAGGGGGAGCCATCCCTTGGGCAATGGTCTGAGCCAAAGCTGCTGACAGCGGGGTGATTTCAGGGTTCATAGGAGGGGCCGCGTTGCTCGGGGGGGCTGCCTGCGCTCCAGCAGGGGCTACCAAATCCTGCTGGGAGACGGGACGTGGTTGCAGGGCTTGGCTGCTCAGAGTTGTGTGAGTTTGGGCAATGCTGTGGTTATAGTTGGTCACAGTGCCCACGGTCGGGGCCAGAGTCTGTTCGGTGGCCGTAGCCGTGGAGCTGAGGGTCATCACTTTGGCTTGGTTGCGGAATTGGGCGTTCTGTTCCAAAAGGACCTCATTGGTGGCCAGGAGGTTGTTGACTTGCTTTTTGAGGTCCTCCACTCGTTTGCGGAGCATGATGTTTTCTTCTTCCAGGAGACGATATTCCACCGTGCGCGGACTAGTGAAGTTGTATTCATACGTTTCAAAGTGGAGCCCATCCACGCGCCGTCTTTTGAGCACAGGGTCATGGTCATCATAGCATCGGTCAGAGTCATACATTGGGTCATAGGGGTCATAGCGACGCACAGGGGTGGTGATCCCCTGTTCCCTGGTAGTCAGGCCCCGGGCATCATATTCATAATCCCGCTGCAGGTGCTGGAATTTGCACTTGGCCCCACGCTGGCAATCCCCCTTGAGAAAATCTCGGCAGATGGGAACCTCTTCCTTGCTGTTGGGGAGGTCAGCTGGGGACAGGCCAAGGCCAGCTGCCACTTTCTGGCGGAGGCGCGGGGGAAGCTCCCCGGTCTTTTTGTAGCAGTCTTCGTCCTCTTTGGTGCCGTGGATGAAGCGGCAATTGATGCGGACGCACTCCTTGTTCTGAAAGTCGTGGCAGAAGATGAACTCGTTCTTGCTGACCCCCAAGTTGGTCACCTCGTTGATGTCAGGGTGGCGGAAACGGCAACGTTTGCCCCGCTTGCAGACGTTGCGCAGGAAGTCTCGGCAGATGTCGTCGGTGTTGGCGCTTGCCTCATCGCTACCACTACCGTTATAGGTGTTGTCACGGTCAGGCATCTTCTTGTCACGGCTGCGTCTTTCAATCAAGCAACTGTGCAGGAGACCAAGTTAGGGATGAAAGGGAAAAGAGGCCATGAACAGAATCTCATATTATTATTTATTTATTTATTTCTACCGTGTTTCTCACAAAATAAGGCCGGGCCTTATTTTTTTTTTGACCCCTGAAGAAACGGGTAGGCCGTCTTTTCGGGGGTGACTTAATTTCCTCCCCCATCTAGAGCAGCCCATACGCACGTACCTCGCCACGAGGCCGCTTCTATCGGCCGACGAAAGCTCCCCGAAGGCAGAGTCCCCAGCCACTTCAATCGGCTGGTAGAAGCGGCCTCGGGGCGAGCGCACACACACACACACTCCCTTCACCGCGAGGCCGCTTCTATCAGCAGACGAAAGCTCCCTTGAAGGCAGAGTCCCCAGCCGCTTCAGGGCATGGCGTGGCTGCCCGTGTCTCCTCGCCTTTAAGCAGTCTCTTTCGGGCGATGGAAGCTCCCCAAATGCAGTCACCAGCCACTTCGATCGGCCGGTAGAAACGGCCTCGGGGCGAGCACACACACACACACACACACACACTCCCCTCGCCGCGAGGCCGCTTCTATCGGCAGACGAAAGCTCCCTTGAAGGCAGAGTCCCCACCTGCTTCAGGGCGAGGCGTGGCTACCTGTGTCCCCTCGCCTTTAGGGCAGTCTCTTTCAGGTGATGGAAGCTTCCCAAGTGCAGTCACCAGCCACTTTGATTGGCCGGTAGAAGTGGCCTCAGGGCAAGCACGCACACACACACACTCCCTTCACCGCGAGGCCTCTTCTATCGGCAGACAAAAGCTCCCTTGAAGGCAGAGTCCCCAGCCGCTTCGGGGCGAGGCGTGGCTGCCCATGTCCCCTCTGCCTTCAAGGGAGCTTTCGTCTGCCGATAGAAGCGGCCTCGTGGGGAGGGGAGTGTGTGTGTGTGTGCGCCGCCCGAGGCTGCTTCTACCGGCCGATCAAGTGGCTGGTGAGTGCATTTGGGGAGTTTCCATTGCCCGAAAGAGACTGCCTAAAGGTGAGGGGACATGGGCAGCCACGCCGCCCTGAAGCGGCTGGGGACTCTGCCTTCAAGAGAGCTTTTGTCTGCTGATAGAAGCGGCCTCACGGTGAAGGGAGTGTGTGTGTGTGTGCGCTCGCCCCGAGGCCGCTTCTACCGGCCGATCAAAGTGGCTGGTGACTGCACATGGGAAGCTTCCATCGCCCGAAAGAGACTGCCCTAAAGGCGAGGGGACACGGGTAGCCACGACACGCCCTGAAGCGGCTGGGGACTCTGCCTTCAGGGAGCTTCTATCGGCTATCGGGGTATTCTAGCCTAGGCTACCTGCAGGGCACTCCTAAAGGCAAGTTTTCTCCCCATCCCCATACATTGCATTAACCCACCTTTTTAAAATATCACATAAACCATTGACTGGTTGGTTGTAATATTTGTACCCTACAGTTTATAAAAAACTATGGTTAGGTTAATGCAACATGCTAAGCTAAAATCAAATTGCGTTATGGATTAGTGAGAAGTGTAAATATAGTTTTTTACCTATTGGTAACTGCGCTGACCGGTAACTTTTTTTTACAACATTTAATTAGATTACAGGACCTAAATACCACTATTTTAATATTTTTCTCCTATTCTGCCAAAGGGAAGGGGATGGATATAGAATTTTATTTTACTATTACATATCTTCTTTTTGTTATTTTTATAATTCTCACTTTTTAACTTGTTACATAGGTTGGCTTTGATTATAGTAGTGCTGATTGTGAAACCTACAAAATGGTCACATTATTCAAATGTACACTATTCGAAGTAGTATTTCGGGGGGAAATAGGGTAATTGGTTCCAACTCAACAGAAATAGGCAATGAAAATTTTTAAATAGAAACTTTGATATGTTTATTTATGAAATACAAAAGTAAATTATTAAGTGTACTTACAACTTCTATTTTTAACAAGTCCCAGATATAGAAATAGATATAATATAGAAATTAAATATCATTCCTATCCATTTTCTATATAGAAAATAGATAGGACATAGATTTGAGAATATTTAAGAAAAAAGTAGAAGCTGGAGGACAAGTGCATATCCGAAGCACATCTGCTGATTCCTGTATTTTGCTCTAGCTTTTCCAAAATAACCCTCTCCTTTTTTAAGCTTTCCTTCAATGGAACCTTCCTTTTCTCTATTTTGCACATATGACAATTAGCATCTAAAATGCCAGCAGCAACTGCACATGAACCAGCTTCAGCTGCATGCACACTACCCTCACACTAACCGAATTTTGCCTCACAAAAGGCAACCTGGTATCAACTTATAATATCCACCAAGTCAAATACCCTACTAATCACAATTCAACTGCAGTAAGTCTATGGTATACCATCTTTACACTGGAATAATATAGCTATTCCGTAATTTTCCGGAGTGACTCAACTAAAGTGGCTAGGTTTAACCAACAGCAATATAAGAATAAAATCAAGCATAGAGGGGGAACAGGCCTTTCTCCTGCTGAGTAGACACCATTCATCCCTACAGATGTTACTCAAGTTAAAGTTGAAGCAGCTTCAAGCATTATAAGCACTTAAAGGAGCACTTCCCTGGGAGCTGACAAGTGAATGCACTCCCACTGGACAACTTTAAGCACAGACTTCTAGGGACTTGTGAGGAGCATTCAAGCATTGCAGCTCTTGACAGCTGCTGCTGCCACTCATAATTCCCAGAAAGCAAAGATATGAAGTAGCATAAGCTGAATGGTATTTCATCCGAAAGCAGGCTAAGCACTCCACTCACATTTAGAAAAGACTGCAAGAAAAAATTCCTGCAAGGAGGGGGCATTGGAGGTTGAGCCTGACATGAGGCTCCACAGGTTAAGGACTAGGCTAGAATACTGCCAGAGATTCCACATTGATTCCAGAGGTGAACCACAGACCTCATCTGGCTCTCCTTTCCATCTCTACCCTGTTCCAAATGTCATGAACATGCCAGTTCAGAATTGGTAACCATCAATACACTTAAATTTTACACTCAGTTGGATCAGCCCCATTCAGCCAACTCTGGATGAAACCAACTGAAATTTTGTTCACCTCCAAATAATGGTCACCTCCAAACCATGGCCTTTCTGAAGCAGTCAAAATAATTGACTTTACATCATTCACATAGTTATGTAATTGAGCTTATTCCACCATTTGCATTAACATTTGCAAATGACATCAATTTGTGTCATTGGCATAGCATCATTTGTAAATGATATAACTTCATATAAATGATATAATTACAATAACATAAAGATTCTGAGAATTACTTTGATTGCATATATTCAGATCTAAAGACCTATTCCCTCCAACCATTATCTGACATCAAAGTTGTACTAAATCAATCCCATAAAAAGTGAAAAGAATTTGAGTGCTTGTTCTATTATTCATCATTAAGGTCACAATACCATTGTTTATATGGAGCTGTAGGAAGGGGCAAGAAGTATCAGCTCAATGGCACAATTTCAAATAGTGAAACTAGATACAAAACCCTACATATAGAGGAGCATTTTTAAAATTGTAATACTTTTCCCAGTTTCAAACTGTTTAGAAAAAACTGTGTGAGAAATTTCCCAACCTCATTCCAGAAATCAAATTGCAACCATGACATGATTGTAAATTGAATGAATGACCCTTCCATTAAACTAAAAACATTTAATATTTCATTAGCAACAGAGATATTTAGCCACTTATTTCTAATTGGAATTTTACCTTTGTGATATAAATTTTTCAAAGACATTCCAGAATGATTTATGGCCCCAAGACCTAAAGGGAAGAAAGGCAAAAAAACACAAGACATGAAAATCCTTCTATTCACACTTAATGTTGTGCTTGTGCCTATGTAACTAAGTGTGAGAGAAAGATCAACACTTAGCCCAACACTGGGCTTGAGACAATCCTAGTCTCAAAGTTTCAAATTATTCCAGGGGCTTCTCAGCTTCCAACTTAACAGAGAATATTGTACCTGAAAATCTGCAACTGAGTTTTCAAGTATTGCAGAGAATAGAATACTTTAACTTTCTTAATGTGCTTAGTATATGGCTTGTTGTATTGTGCTTGTTCTTAACCAATCTCACATAAACTGAAAATAGGATGTGCTCAGTTTTCCTTCTATGGTTTATACAGAGGAAAGGAAAGCATCACTGAGCAAGCCTATCGATTATATTTTTATCTAGAATTTTTAGGAAACTTTTGAGAAATTCCTTAACATCTAAATATAACACCTAAAAGAACCAACCTACTTTATCATGCCGCCGTTGTACACTTGTCATAATATCAGAATACTGCTTTTATAGTTTGATAGCATATATACTTTAATGAACACAACAGTGTCCCATACACACTTTGAGAGGACAAGAAGCACAAAGCCGAGGTATACAACCCCATCGAATTTATATTTATGAAATGAGTCAAATGCTGATGACAGGACATACACCGAAGTCTTGCATATTTCTTAAAAACAAAGCCTTAAAAGCAAAGCTTTTTGCTTTCAGTGCTGAAGGTGCATCTTGCTTGGGGCAGAAACGCAGCGATACGGGGTTTTGACTCCGCAGTTTATGGTTGAGCTTTCTTGCTAATTATCCAAGCCTTGTGTCAGATTTTGAATACAATACTCAAGCTTCAAGAAGGAAAATCTTGAAAAATTAAACACAAATTCCCCGAGAGGGAAAGACCGAGGCAGAGCTCAGTTTGCTTTGGGGCAGGGTCAAAGGACCCTGGCTGGGACCACAAGAAGGGAAGCTGGGGTCTCTGTCAGAGGCCCCGGGAAGGAGCTCGACAGGACGGGCTCCCTAGGCTCTCAGAGGACGCGCTTTTCGTTTCCAGGGGGAAATGGGGGGCGCTGGATCCCCACAAGTGAGCCGATTTCCCCCCCCGTTCCACCTCCACCCACTCACCCTCACTCCGACCTCTTCTGCTCCAAACAAAGCGCAACCCCTTCCGGTCAGTCTTCCCTTCTTGCCGCTGCCGCCGGAAGTACTCTATGCTTCGTTCTCCAGCCGGGACATCGACCGAAGTTCCCGGCTGTCAAGGTTGCTATAGCGACCACGAGTTTCTCTTCCTCCGCTTCCGCCCTCTTGAGGTAAATTCGACTGGAGTCGCTAACCAAGGGCGCCGGGAAAATCAGCTTCGTCGGCCTCGTTACCGACTCCGGACTTTTTCGTGGCGGGAAACCCCTATAAGCGTAAGGCTCCTGCGGCGGATCCTGTTCCCTGCTGCTGGCGCTTCGGTTACGGTCTTTTTAAGAGAAAGCAATTCTTGCTACTCGCTTTTTGTCAGCGACCAAATCCAACGAGGGCAGACAGCGTCGTTATTGCGAGGTGATCATGACCGCGGAAGGACGAGCACGTGGAGTTGTGGGGTGGACACGCGACTTTCATAAATTGGGGAAAAGATGACCCGCCCACTATTCCTGAGCTTTTTAAAAATTATATCGGGGGGCCAGCCGTCGTTGTCTATAAAAGGCACCTAACTCTAACTTGGGAGATCACCCCCACAAGCAAGTACACCCGTCGGGGGTTGGTTTTTATTTATGAACCAATTTTTACCAAACTCAAAAAGTATCAGTTATTTTTGGAAAGGAAGTCAGTTTTCCATGTGATGATCCTTCAGGGAAAATTTGTTACATTTCTGAGCATTAGTAAATTTACAAGAAACTTGACAATCATGCTCTTTCCAAACCCCACATCATCTTCAGTCTGAATAATGTGTGAAATGTACTATATTGCAGGCATGCATTGATAAGACTCAAAACTGACACAATTTTCTATGGATTTTTCTTACCTTCTAAAGTGGAAGTTTGCAATAAACAATTTAGATGCATTTTGGAAATCACTAAGCTTTCTAAACCGTATTATACCCATACATTCTTTCTCAAGTGACATAGGCTTTGAAATTATTGATATGCATAATTGTGCTATAGAGCAAACTTCTAAGGAAATCTTAGTGTAACGTCCAAGTAGACTTAGGTCAATTCTGCATTTGACTTCAGGTCACTTATGCAGTCTTTGTTTTCTAGCCACAATCACTCTTATAGTGGATATTACTTCGAGAGATATCAGGAATCTATTTACCAGAACTGTTTACTATAATTGTTTTGAATACACTGTATGTGTAGGTATATCTTTTATGACTGTAAGCCAGTTATCTTGTAAGATGGGCAGCCAATAAATTTTATAAATACTATAACCCATTAAGATTAATCAGGCCACGAAACAAGCAATGACACTCAATTTTCTAATCATACCACTTTTGAACAGTAAATAAATACAACCTATCTGTTCTGCAATGAATCACAAACTCATTTGATCTTAGAAAAAAATATGGGGTAGATTTCATAGGTTCCAGAATATAAGAGAAGTCTTCTTCCTCTACTTTAGTACAGCATAAAAACACCCACCCACACAAACCAAAATAAATCACCCTAGGAACTTATATAGCTGAAAGTTGACACTTTATGAAGAAATGGTGCTAGTTAGATTCTAAGCAGAATGCCTTTCCTTCAAAAGCTTCTTTTAAAAATCTGAATACCACAAGACTGTTTATCTTACTCTATTATACAATTATCAGAACTTGAAACATCAGCTGCATTATGTAGCATGGCTTACCAAACTGAGGAATACATCATGAAATGAGAAAACCATAAATTTTTCCAAAGTGAAACTTAAAATCATCTAGACACATTTGTGTCACCATATTTTCAAAATATTTTACTGAAAAATCAACATTGGAAAGAAAAAAACATGTAGAATTCCCCCCAGAAGGGGTTTTTATTTGATACAGTTGCTACATCAAGCCACCAAGGACAAGATCAGTCCAGAATAGTAAAGCTCAGGGATGCCATCTTCAAAGGATCACTGCTCCCAGGCTTGAAAATGGAATCTCCTGAAGATAGGTCTTCTAGCAGCAGCAAAGAGAAAGCATTATCTGCAAGTCGGCTTCCCAAGGCTCCACCTTTCCATTGCTGTTTTGCAGCTTCAGTAGCACTGTGAATGATGTCTACTTGGACCTCTGCCTCATCTTTCTCCTTTTGCGCTTCAGCCTAGAAAAAATAACATTAACTGAAACCCTAAAGTAATATTTTAAAAGTTTAAGACTCAGGGCATTTCTATTAAAAATTGCAAAAATTGGAGATAGCATATAGATGAAGAAATTGAGATGTAGAACTTGTATCTCCAGATCAATTTCTGATGAGCAGATTAAGATTGATCATTTCAGGAGACATCAAACAGAAATTCCAATAACCATAATTGGAATATTTAGTTTAATAACTATTTTTTCTGACAATACGCTTCCACAACATAGAAAAAAAGCAAGTCCATTATACATTTCCAGAACATATACAGATTGATTACTGGTGCAGTTTTCTTGGTAGGATTACTGAAATGAAAATTCTCAGATGGTCCAATCCACATCAGCCAATGTCATATTTTTATTGATATTTATATAAATAAATATCAGTAAATACAAGATATAAAAATGTTTCATGGCAATTTTTATTTTTACCCATCCAAGAAACGTATACTTCTATGAAATATTTAAAGCATTAAAAAACCAAACAACTAATCCTAACCCCTTAAAGTCTTCCACCTAAGATACATTAATAAACATTGCATGAACATTGGGCACATTCTGCTTCTTTAGGCTATCAAGTCTTAAAACTCCTGAGTTTATGAAACAAAGATGTCTATTTGCTGGCCCTTAAAATGTTGAGTCTTAAGCTTTTAACCTGTGCAGACATATTGAATAGGTTATTCATTTAAAACAGAAACACAGTAATAAGAAACTGGATACAACAGGCACTACAGACACCTGTTTTGAAGTAACCCTTGTTTCTTGAATGTTGCTTTTAGCAGTCCCTACACTCTTAACCATTGCTTACTGTTACCAATCCAAGAATAGACCTTGCAATTCTAGTTATCTCCCTGCTATCAATAATGAGTTTTTACATTTGGATGCAGAATAGTAAGAATCCTTTTGCTTCAAGATAGTCAGTTGCAATCCCAGGTACAGAGGAATATGAATTTGAACAAAGATAAGTTCATAGTTCAAGTCACCTAGTTTCTAAGTTCAACCATGAGCTTTGACAAATTACCATTTAATTTTAAACAAGCCATGAATAAAATATGTCTCATTAGATTAAAAGTTAACATCTAAATAGTCTTTTAGAGCAAGCAAACAAGTAAAAACATATGCTCACATACCTGCGCATTCGCTTCTTTCGCCACTAAAAATGGTGGAAGGAAAAAAAAATCACATTAGAATTTTGATTGCACCAATTATACAAAATTAAAAAAACATTCCAGTTACACGTTTAAAATTATATTTTGCAAAATTTCACCAAGTTGTAAATCAATCGATAATTGTAGAAATGAGCAAAAAGCTGCACAAGTTCAACATGAAAATGAAGAATTCTGTATTTAAATCAACATGGTGTGTATAGAGTATTACCCAATACATCTATACATTTAGGTACATTATCTACAAAACCTCTTGAGCACTGCATGCTATTTATTGCAGAGCAAGAGTTACTTATATATAATAGCCATTCAGAAGTTAGTGATCAAGTGTATGGAAACGAAAAACCGAACCTCTCCATTTAAATGAAAGCTTTTTCAGACGAGTTCCCATGCTAAAGTATTTAGACGGCTTCAAAAAAAAACCTCCATTGTTTTACTGTCATTCCCCCATGCTACATACGACACGCTCCCTCCCCCCCTTTTTTAAATCTTTAGTTTAAAGTAATCGAGGCCTCAACCCTGAGTTTAGTACAGAGGCTCAAAACAAGCTTTATTCCGCCACAGCCATTCCATCAGTTATTCTCAGTTTTTGTTTCAAACCGTCCCTCCATCACCTAGCGTGAAGGCCCTTGCTTACTTCTTGGTCACCCATCGAAAGGAGTGTGTGAAGTACACAAACTCAAATCCGACCTACATTTTCGGGGTCGAGACACAACTTACCTTAGCTCTCATAGTGGGGCGAGGCCCCTGCGGTCACTCCTTAGAAATAGACGGCAAGGCTACGGATGGATGGCAACGGATGAACAAGACCGCGCCAACTACCATCAAGCGCCTCACAAACAAAATGGCGCCGTCAGCAAACAGCAGAAAGGCCTAGACAGAGCGTCGCTTGCTATTTATAGTTTGCTTGTGAGAGGGCGGGGCGATGTAAGTACGTACCCGACGCGTTGCAAGATGGGAAATGTAGTTCGTGACTTATAAAGGCACTTGGAGTTTTTTTCTGCATTTTCCGGTTAGGTCTGTATCGTTTTCCGCCATTTTGAATTTAAAGTTACTTTTACTCGAATTCTTGTCTAAATACCAAGACCTAATAGCCAAGCACAATTCATTCCCGGTAAAACAGCTTATGATTAAAAGTGAACAAATACAACAGAATGAACTTTTCTTCCAGTAATGAATTGCTATGTATCCAGCACAATCTGCCCCTACTTGTGTACAGAAAGTACTTCCTGAAATACTTCAATTTAAATACCTACTTAATCGTAGAAATCATTAATGCCCTGCACAATAACAAACCGTAATTTTTTCTAATTTGCAACCCTTACATTTTACAAATTATTGTATTTAATTAAAGAGTTAGAATTATTTACTAAATAATGACTCTTGGATTAGCAGACCCCATAAAATCCTCGGACCTAAAACCTACTAATTCAATATTACCAAACTACTGTTTTAGATACTCAGCTTTCTTAAGTCCCAAGAACAGATAAAGCTGTTATTTTAAACAGGAGAATTGCACACATTGTTGACAAGAGAAGATCAGGAGTTATCAAAACTTTTAAGCCCTGATAAATATTATATTTAAAAAAAAATCTTCACGTACTAAATACTAAAGCTAAACTACACATTCACAATAGCATCCTATAGAGTGACTAATAACATAATTGGAAGGTACCTTGGAGGTCTTCTAGTCCAACCCTCTGCTGAAGCAGGAGACCCTACATCATTCCAGATAAGTGACTGTTCAGTGATGGAGCACCCACAACTTCTGAAGGCAAGCCGTTCCACAGGTTAATTGTTCTCACTGTTGGGAATTTTCTGCTTAGTTTTAGGTTGTTTTTCTCCTTGATTAATTTCCATCCATTGTTTCTTGTCTTGCCTTCTGATGTTTTGCATAATAATTCAGAGAATGAAAAGGCCATGACTAAGAAGACCATTGCTGTTACTAGCTTATTTAAAAAAAAAAAAACACCATGAGAAAGCCACTTCATTTAAGAGATACAGGGTTTTAATGTGTGAAAAATCAACACAATACCTCAGCAATGATATTGGCTAATGGAGCTTGCATTCAAGTAAACAGAACCCTAAGGAAGACAGTAATATGGCAGATCTATCATCTCATCATCCACACTGACTAAACTCAGTTCTCCCCCAGACCTAGTAGGTTGACAAGCAAAGTACAGACAAGCAAAGTAGAGTGCTGTAGGAATGAATGTTGCTTGCACTATGTTGGATATCTGATACAATACTGTGCTTCAGGATCCAAGCCTGAATAGGGCCATACTACTCGCTTTAGCCAAACCAAGAGCCTCAATGCAATCTAGCCCTGAGCTAGAGGGAAGCTTGTAGGCAACTTCAATGCAGGTGGCTGCTATTAACTGATCTTGCTATTCTGAATGCATATTAATATGATTTTGGTATTTGTACCCTTCTTTTTCTTTGATGTAAGAGTTTCTCCCCAACACAATTGGTTGGGCCGACTGAGGGATCCAATAGCCTGCTTAATTCCATGGGTAATTAGAAACTTGCCCCTGACCATGGTGACTTGCCCACTAGAGATATCACCAAGGTATAGACTCAGAACCACACACACATATCCCCAGTTTTATTTTGCAAAATTTCTCAGCTTCAGTAAGTTCCTTATCCACAGAACTTCTAAATACCGTAAATACAATAGTTGGGAGCTTATTCACTAAGCACCTTTGCAATCCTACAAGTACTTGAACTGAGTGGTTGTTCCTTACTTTTGCAAGTGGTTATATTATATTGAATTAGCTCGATTTTGGGGAGAAGTTCACACATTACATTAAAACAAATGATAACCCATGGGCTGGGTTTGAGTAGGAAAGCATGGTTTGTTTTGTTATAGTTCAAACAAATAAATTAGGTCTTTCAAATCATATCACAAGTCATGGTTCAACCTGGAATCAGAATTCAGATATTGTATATATGCAGTATCAAATACTGGGCTAGACTCCATCTGAGTTTAAATAGCTACTCATGAAGCTTACTGGGAAAATGGATTAATGTGCTATTGGTATATTATGGCTTAAAGTGGCAGAGTCAACAGAAGACTCTGAAATCCAAACTACAATGTGAATCCAGTCAATAATTTGATCAGTTATATCACAGGGTTATTGCAAAAATGAATCGGAGGGAAGAAATATTAGCTTGTGAAATGACAGAAATATAACTAAAGCCTAGTGGCCCCATTGATTTTAGGCCATCTAAAAAAGCTCAATATTAAGATATAGCATCCGCCTTGTACAACCAGAGATGGAAAGGAGCAAATAAATAACATAGCTCATTGGGTTGAAGCCCAATTACAATGAAGTGCTTTATTGAAATCTACATTTCTAGTACAGGGCAGTCAAAAAGAGCTTGAAAATATTATTACTAAACCTAGTGATCATAACACTGATATTCAAGACAGACACAGTAAGGTTGGCTGATAACCCAAAACAGAATTCATGTTGGAAGCTTCCCAATTTCCTGTATAGAAACAAGTCAGTAATTAAATTACATTCTATTCAAGACTCATAAAGGCACTTTAAAAGTTAGAAACAGATTCCCAACAGGTCTTCATCTGACCTGCATTAAAACCAAATTGAACAGCTCTATGGTGCATTGAATTCAACTGTGCTGTGAAGCCCTTTGGTTGGAATTGTGAAAAATAAAGACCAGCAGGAACAATACAAGCTGTCAAAGAAATAGGCTACTTCCTTAAACATTGGCAGTTATTAGAAGTTTTAAGTAGCCACTTACCAATACATTTGTGTAAATAACTGGTCAGTCATCATGTGTGATTTTGTGCACTGCAACACTTAACCAAATTTATAGCATGGGACTAAAATGATTTCTTTCCATTTGTTAAGTTAAAGTTTGCATTGCTTTTTTCTAGGATTAGTAACTACTGATTAGCTGATCTTATGGTAGAAATGTAAGACACATCTTGAGTTCTATTGTTGATGTATGGCAAAACGTATGACCAGGACCAAGAATTTTGTTGCAAACAAAATTAAGATTGTTCTTTTCTCTACCACCACCCCAAAAAGGGGGGAGGGGGAAGTATCAGAAAATGATTTTTTTTAAATAGGAGGAAAATAAACTTATTTTCTTAAATGCACTGTAGAATATTCAATGAATCAAGCATAATGCTTGAATAAGAAACCTAGCACTACAGAACTTCAGATGTTCAAAAATGGGAAGAATCTAGTAGGTAGTAATAGTTAAGAGTAATCAACTCTTCATGTTTTCAGTTACTTAAGTGCATAAAAGCAGACATTTCTTCAAGTACATTTCAAATTTCAGACTCCTCCACCCTTCAACATAGCAGACCCATTAATCTATCCATGGGTATCACTAATCAATTTTATTTGAAAAAAAAGTTACAGAACAGTTTGTGGGAATTTTCTTCCAAAATTTCCAACTGCATTTTTTAAAAAAACAAGAGATACAATTGCTTTATAGTTTTTCAAAAGAAAGATGGAAAATTAAATAAACTGCAACCTTAGTGGTTTATAAACTGGTAATTGTGGCTGAACCATAAAGGAAGGGAAATAAGAAAACATTACTTATAAATGCTAAAATGCTCCTTGTTAGGAACAAATGGTACCCACCCCATCCACCCCGCCTCCCTTAAATTCACAATTGGGAGCAGTTTAGAATTAAATTGGCAGTTCATTGCAAGTCTTGTGCATGATCCTCTCCAAGCTCATTACTTCTGTATGATTCAATCTCCACTCAACATATTCCCCATTGTACTTTCCAAAATCAGCATTGAAAGTAATCCTTATAAAAGCAGGCAAGAACTCTACAAACTTAAAGTAGTTTACAGAGACTGACAAAAAGAGAAAAAAAAGAAACCAGAAAAAAGACACATCTAAAATTCATTTGATGGTCTTAAACTTTGGTAGTAACTGAGACTGTTAAATGCTAAAGTCCAGGTATACTGGGCAGAAGGGTATTGCGTGCCATTCAGCACAAAACAGTTTTATAGAAATCCATTCAGCTATATTAAGGGCGTGGACAAGAACCTGGTTTGGAATAACATAAGAAAAAAAACATCCCACACAATCATATACAATTGAAATGGAAAATTTAGAAAGACATACTATAAAAAATTCTCACAAATGGTGTCAATTCCAGGTCCGACCAATTCTGTAGCATACCATTCATTCATGTAAAAATTATAGAGAGGAATTCTTCTGAAAAATCCTGTTTTATGTATCATGCACATCAATACAGTGAAAGGTTTTAGTAATGAAAAGGCAATGTGTGTAGGGTAAGTAAATGCAAATGCACAAAAAATGTAAAAAAAAAACAAACATTAAAGAGCTCCCATTAAATCGGGTTTTATTACTTCTGGAGCCTGGAAAGGATTTTACGAGGTGGTTATTTAACCTATTTTTGTTCTGGGATGATAATTTAAACCAACAGTAGTATATAATCAAATGAAAAATAATTCTGAAGACACACAATGACACTGCCTAGAGGGACAAAATAATCTTCAAAGAGCCTGTCTGCAAAAATTAAAATATCTTGTTGGGGTTTGTAAAAAAAGACTCCCCTCCTTAGTAACTTAAGAAATAACCTAGAGACGTTTAAGAGGGGGGAACTGCCTAAACATTGAAAAAGCAGTGACGTGCAAGTTATACTAGCTGCATGTAATACAATTCTAAAGTCAGGAATTGAGTTTTTGCATGTATAATTAGTTGCAAAGATGTCAAAGGATTTTTCAGAAGAGTTAAAGTACCTTTAAGAGGGAAGGAGAGAGAGGTGGAGCCAGAAGAAAGCTCCTGCTCTTGCTGAGAAGTGCGTTTGCTCACTTCTAAGGAGCACAAGTAGTATCAAATGCTAGAAAGAGTGAATGTAGACTGTTTTTTTACTCCTGATTTTATTATTTCACACATTTAAAAGTATTCTAAAGTGGCCAAGAGACTCCTCTCTTAGTGGCCAAGTCAATCTCAGCTGGTTGCACTTTGTGGGAAGTCCAGGCTGTTTGTCCTGTGGTCCTATGGGACAAATAGCCATGAAGGGATGCTCGTTTCTCCTGTTAAGAGGGGGGCACGTGAGAGAAAGAATCAGGTGTGAGGCAGAGGAAAGCAGAACCATTCAGTCGCCAGCCTCATTGTCTTCTGCTGTTTCCCCTGTTGTGGCATTCTCCGCATTCTTGGAGGCCTGGAAAAACAAAAGGAGAGTCAGCTGTATGAAGTTTAAAGCAGTTCCGCCTTTGGTGAGATCCAAAAATGTGTATTATTCTAAATACATGAGCGACTGTATCACACCCAGACAAATATCAAGTAATGTTAGACCCCTGGTGGATTACAGGACTGCATCCACATTTTCCTGGCATGATATGGAAATGGATTGGCTCTTCTGGGATTCTTCCAAGTCTTAGCTTTACAGCTGAGATATCCTACTGATCTTTCAAACCATTTTGGTGCTCAGCCAAGCTCACCTGGGTGCTGCCACCTGCTGATGGAAAGCCCCAATCCATCTACAGTTCAAAATCCGCTTTGTGCAACTGGTCCTACCACTTTACACTTCTGCAAATTCAAGTATATTAAAACTTATCTAATGAAATCATTTCAAGTGTACCTCCTAGAACAGGGGTGTCAAACTCATGTTGTCATGGTGGCGTCACGTGATGTATTGTGACTTTCCCCCCCTTTGGTAAACTGGGCATGGCCAGTGCGTGATACATCCAACCTGTGGGCCGTGAGTTTGACAGCCCTGTCCTAGAACTAAGCATATTGTTAATTTGCCAGATGTTATTAAATGATTATACCCCATTTATCCTGGAATTAGCAAGCTTTTCCCATCTTCCAAGCCATTTAACTTAACTAGGTCTACAGAACTACGCAACATTATATAACATAACTGTATGGATTACATATTACACTTAACAATCCACTCAGAGGAAGCAGCTCCAGTAAGAATGATCCAAGGCATAAAAATATTTGAGCTGTCACTACTTGCAGGAGCTCAACTGAGTTACATCACCATACATCCCAGAGCCAAGTTACCTTCTTTTTTTTCTTTTTTTGGGCTTTACGGCTTGTTGAGCTTTGTAGGAGTGCCTAGAAAAAGGAGAAAAAAATATCATGAGTAAAGATACCTAATAAGTGATTCCTCTTTGTTCTAAGACAACAAATAAAGAAGAAATTCCTGCCAGCCCTATAGGAATGTAACCAGCCCTAGAATGTTCAACACTGGGAATCACAAGGAGCAGGGCGACCCATCCTTTGGAGCCAGGTTTCAATTTGCTTCAATTTTCACCCATTTGCAGAGAATTATTGGACAGTAGCCATGACTAGAAAAACCTGGAAGAGTCATATCTCTCTTTTTTTAATGGCTATATAATTCACAATATAAACTAACCTAAGACAGGAAAAATGTTTAATTTTAATTCAAAACCATTTTTTACCGGTTCCAGTGAATCAGGCCTAGTGGCAGAGATATGCCTACTGCTCTGCATTTATGAAATCTGGATATGTTAAACATGTTAAATGTGTTTAACATATCCAATAGAATATTTATATAGCCTACTGCTATATAAATATGGTACCACCAGAATAGGAAAGTCAAGCCATTCTCTTTACTACCACAAATTTTGTTCTTGGGACTTTGAGTCTTACAAGAGCACAGTAGTTGTTACTGACCTTCAGATCGGCATCTTGAACTTCAAATTCTGATTTGTAGAGTTCAGGCTCAAAAGGGCCACTGGTTATTCTCATGGGGCCATTGGGCATTAAAAGCACCGTGAACTTAAACTGGGCCACAAACTCTCCTAGTTAGGGGGAGGGGAGTAGAGGATTGACAACAAAGCAAGATAAGCAACCATTAACAACAAAATAAGCACACAGCAACAAAATGCACCAAAAGATCACATTACTTTGATTCTGCCCCATCTTTTCCCACAAGGAAAATGAATTAGTTCCACTCCTCTACAAAACTGATCTAATCCAAGGCAGCATTTTGTGCAGGTTCCTATCTGAGTAGCACCTTGTCTGCTTATGGCCTGAGATATCATTGTCCCTGATCCAAAAGCCACAAACCTGGCTGGCAAATGTCCAATTAGAACTTGTAACTACCATCAATTCTGCCCCTTCCTCCACAGTTAAGTTCTATCACTGGTATTATTATCCCAGGCTTTTGCTTTAAAACCTGCCAAGCCTCTATGAAGTCCAAAAATGAGCCTCTTCCAATTTTGCCCGGCTTGGAAGCCGAGGCAGGGAAGTGCTGCAGTTAGACTGGATTTTAGGGCTCTCATAAATTAGAAAGTCTCTCTCCCCCCCCCCCCCACTTTTTTTCCCCCAAAGCAGTTTGGTCAGTGTTTAGGGACACCGGAAGGTTCCAAGAACACCTGAAAGGCCAGTGGTTTCTCATCCTGCAATGCAATGCCTAGCAACTGCCTCTGGAAGGAAACCGTCTATTCTGATGCTTGACAAAAATAGCTCTGACATTCAGCAGCAAGTATTCACCTTCTTTCTCATAGAGGACATTAAAGGGCTGGAGCAGCTCATGTTTGGCACATTCTACTACCCCCATCCTGGCCTTCTTTTCATCCTCAAATGCCCTGTTGGAAACAGAAGAACAGGTTCAGAATCCAACCATTCATCTTTTGGGATTTTCTGATTACTCAACAATTCTGTTAGTCTTTTCAGGAAAATAAGCTGGCTCCAAACTGCAAAGAATCCTGCATCTATCCAAGTAAACACAAGTTGACACCAGCCAGAGGATTCAGCTCCAAAGGAACCTTTATGTCTGCAAATTTGATTTGGACAGTGCCTGAGAGTGAAAGGCATAGCATCAAATTGTCTCTCCCCCATGCCACTAAAACAGACACGGGAAGTTTTTATACAAGCCAAAAAGAGGACTCAATAGAGTACTAGACTGCTTCATAACTTGTAAGCTTGGTTCATAATTGAACTAACTCACAACATAGTTTATTTATTTTGGCACATTGTGCAAATGTACTCAATCAGTTTGTTCAATCATGATTGCACAAACTTTGATTTAGTAAACCAAGCGCACCTAGTCAGTGTACTTCACTTATACGATCTCTTAAGATTCCTTCAGCATGCTGTTATGCTTCTTAACTACAAGCTAGTGTCATCAACCTTCATATCCCTGAGCTATGCAATTTAAAAAAATACCTGCTTTTTACAATATAACTTACTTACTATTTTAAGATATTGTTTTAGACTGAGCAGAAACTACTTGATGGCAAGCTGAGTAGCCAACTGGAAGGCCTGCTATTGAGCATTACATACAAACCTGAGAGTGAAAGGCATAGCATCAAATCGTCTCTCCACTTCACTAAAAAAGGCACGGGAAGTTTTCATTTTCAAACCATACTGTTTGGAAGGGTCCCTTTTGTAAATGGTAGTTCTTTGCCCAGCATCCTTGGCCTAAAAACAAACAAGGATAATTCATGGTTTCAGCAACATAGCCTCATGTTTACTCTTGTAAGGGCAGCCATATGGCAAGAGAGGAGAAAAAAAACCCCAACCTTTCTGAAATATAATTTTGATTTTATAGAATCATTCCTAATGTAAGTGAATTTCCCAGTTTATTCATTTAGAGTCATAGACCTAACTGGTATGTAAAACATCAAATAACAATTTGTGAACTGGGCAGAGATCTTTCCCGCTAAAATTAGTTTTAACCAGTATTTTGATTGGCTAATCCTCATGCAAGTCTTGAATTACACACAAATCAATGTGAGCCTCAAACTCATGCTTGAAGACAACAAGGGTCATGAAGTATTGTTCTTAAGAACTTGGATTGAATTGCCTCAATTTTTTTTTTTGCAAAATATTAGGTATAGATTTGTGTACCACAGGCTCACTTTGTTGTCCCTCAAAAACATGATTGCGAGAAAACACAGTTATTTCAATTTTTTTCTCTTCCATTCAGTCATGTCTCATTCTAAGAGACTGACAGGACAAGTCCCTGCAGTTTCCTTGGCAAGAAATTTAAAAAATGATTTGCTGGTGCTTCTGTGATTTCTATGCTGGTTGGCAAATCTAATTACTGCATTGGAAATTTTGTGTGTGATGAAGTAATCCCAGATACTGAAACATTTAAACACAATTCCTAAGTAGTTAAAGGATTTGCTTTGCTCAGTCTGATTGCTCTTAATTTTCTCTTCATAAAGGTCATCTGCACCTATTTTTGTGAATACTGTGTGACTTTTGTTAAATGATTTCTAGTTTTTCTTCCCTGCACTAAATATTTAAGGTTTGTGCTCTGTTGAAGATCAACTTGTTTAAGAAATTGATGGCTGTGTCATCAGCATAAACCAAAACAGATACTGGGGAGAAAATTCACTTTTTCTTAGAGCTTGAACTAGGCAATGAATATAAAGATTTAAATTTAAAACAGGCCTCTTCTTAGAGTAGAAATTGCAGCAAAAACTTGCTGTGAGCGCAATAAGACAATGATCTATAAGTATTTAATATTTGTCACCAAAATGAATCAAAAGCTGCCTGCAAATTACAACAGTAGCATAAAGGGAATCTTGAGAAGGAAAGAATTATTTTTCTACCATATGACTTAGAATAATACTTTGATCTATTGTTGTTCAACTTGTTCTGAAGCTTTTTGTTCTTCAGCCAAGATTTGCTATTCTAGCCAATCAGTGTGTGTCTCATGCAGATGTATAGCAATCATATCACGAGGAACATTTAAATATTGTATGGAAATATGGCAGGATCAAATTGATTGCCTTTCTTAAAACACTGGGACTATAACAGAACAGCACCAGTCTTTGAGCATCTGAATATCCTGCTCAATACATCAGGAGGGAGTCCAACATAGAAACCAACCACTCTGTTAACTTTCATTAATTCTGTAGGAATTAGCAACTTGTGGATTTTCCAAGACATCAGGCCAAGCAACCCAGTCAGGAATACATTACATTACATGAGGTTGGGTGTCTTTGGAATATCCACTTGCAGGTAAGATATAAAACAAGACTTACTTTTCCTTCTCCAGTGCTGATAAGAACATCAATGGCGTAAACTTCATGAACCTCAAACTCTGCTTTTTCATGGTCCTTTCTGGATAAGGAATAAATATATAAAGACCATTTCCATCTGAATAGGGTTTGGAAAGTTGCAGAATAATAAACCACTAATTGAAAATCATGGATCATTTCATTTTCCATTTAAATTCATTTTAAAAAAGGCCACCCACAAACCATTCTCAAAACAGGTGGGCAGCAGTTCTAAATTGTCTCATACCTTTGTTGGTCTGAAGGGTTCTGGATGATGGTCTTCTCTCCATCTATCACATGCTGTTTTAGCTGGTGTGATAGCATCCCTAACCAGAAAAGAGCTTATGTTAGTATTATTATTGTAAGGGAGGCTTATATGCTAAGGCATCCTGTGTTTTGAAATAAAAACTAATACCAGAAACACATGTTTGCTTAAAAGTCTGACTGTACTCAATATCAAAGCAAAGCGTAGCTGATGCAGAAAAATGTGATACTGTTGCTACTGGTAGTTGGCTGTAAAATTCTTTGTAATTATTCAGAAGTCAACTTTACATTTTATTGCCCTAAATAGTGATGCACAACTCAAGTCTAACACTTAAGAAGGCAGCCACAACCTCTACTGTGTGATTCTTGCACATCTGTTAAGTTAGATTGTCTTAACTTTTCCCTATTCTCCCAATCTCCAGCTGCTTCACACATCCTAATGTTTTCACCCTTTTTCTACTCCCATTCCACAATATTGCACACCACATTTCTGTTATTTTGCATTGTTTTCCATCCCCACAAACTGCTGCACTTTCAGCTTGTTTCTGTGTCACCATCATTCCACTTATGCAGCACTTTTGTGAAGTAAACATTATCACTGCGCTCATTTTTAACATGGTCCTTTTATACATTGCATGGCAATAGGAATCTGCAGCTGACTGTATTCACTGATACCATACGTGCATTTCTAAACATGCTATAGGTGGTCCTTAGGTTATGATCCCATAATTCAGCCGCTGTGCAAAGTTACCATGGCACCGAGCAAGTTATACAGTTAGTCCTCTACTTACAACTGTATTGAAGCCTGCCCATCCCTGATGCAGTCATTAAATGGATCATGGAGTGCCTCAGGTATGAAGGAAATTCTGGGAGACCTAGTGCAGGTGCGTCTCCCAAGGCCTCCCCCACTTCCTAAGGCACCCATGCTCTGCTTCCTGCTCCACAAGGTCCTTGCAGACCTTTGGCAACATTAGTTGGGGCTGGTCTCAAAATGGAGTCCGCTTCTGGGACAGCCACACAGCCTGCAAGGATGCTGAGGGGTAGAGCAACCTGCTCTCTTTTCTCAACATGATCTCCAGAGTTTTGAGGGAAGGTTGCATGGTGAGTGGCTGCTTCCAGTAGATCTATAATAAAAGGTAAATAAACTGATCTGTAATGGGGGTAGGGGAGTGGGTATGAGACCCAGAAGAATGGGAAGAAACTGAAGAAACCTTTGGGAAGGAAAGCCAGCTGATCTGCCAGGCAGCATCCCTGTAGAGCATGTGATGCCATCCTCGAAGCAGGTCCCATTTCTTCGCAGCCACTCCCAAAATGGGGCCTGCTTCCAGGATGGCACTATATGATCTCTGTACTATATGGTATAAGGGGCTCTCATGGTGGAATGGTTGCTTCCCAAAGGAGATTTAAAATAAGCCGCCCATTTCATTACAGGGGGCTGAGGAGGGTGTGAGACTCAGAGAGGTGGAAAGCAGGCCCAAGGCCTGAGGGAATACAGCTAGGGGGAAAGAGAAGTATGGTGCATCTCAGTGTAGGGGAGGTTCTGGGAACCCGAATGTAAGCTGGGGACATGCTGTAGTGCTGGGCTGGGCTGGGCTAGGTCTCCCCCAATGCACCCTGTTTCCAGTTAATAACCTACAGTCATTTAACAACTGCAATGGGGAGAGCAGGGTTTGGGTCATTAAGCAAGGCAATCACAAAGGCATCTCGCTTAACGACCATTACAACTTATGACCATAATGGGCAGGCTCCATTACAGTTGTTAAATCAAGGACCACCTATATTATTCTGCATCATCTTCACTCTTCATGCAGCCAGCTCATACCTTCAATTGGTGTGCAGTTAAACGAATGAGCAATCTTGTTCCAGGCATCCGTTACTTGTGAATTCTGTTAAGAACATGGACACGATTCAAATATGACCATATAATGCAATAAAAACTGTGCCTAGTACTCTATTTCCTATTTCACTCTTTTCAAAATTTACGACATTGGATATGAATTTATAATATTCATTAAAGCATAGGTGATTTTTTAGTTCCTCACCGTAAACTGCAAAAGATGCCTATGCTTTAATGAACAGCAGAGGTATTACATTTGTGCAAGATCAGAAAGGGCCAATCAATTTCAAAGGGTGCACAGAGGAACACAATAACATGAACTCCAAAGCCAAAACACAAAAGTTATTCTATATTCCAAGAGAGGGAAAAAAGCTTCCAATTCAAGAGCAAGATGCTAATGGGAAAAGCTAAGCTTATCAAACCTAGGAAATAAGGATGGATTAATAAAATGGAAAAAAGAAAGATCAGTCCCATTTAATTTTTTTAAAATTTTAAGCTGCTGAATATTTATGCCACCATTTTGAAAACACATCCAGAACATCCAGGTGTTTCCAGGACGCTCAATTTTTTTGTTATGCAAATACTGCCTGGATATTTATGAGCCCTTTAAAGGCAATGTATAGTTCTCTAGCTATTGCTGAAGTGCTACCCCTGTCCTCTCAGGCTATTGGTCATGCTGGGCAGAGCTAAGTTTTAAGAGAGGCCCGTTGCCCATTTTTGCTCTGCAGTCTAAAAGCAATAGTAGCACTTTTATGAAGAAGGCAAGACCTCATGGCTCAGTTTAGACAGCAGCGGTATGCTCTAGATCAGGGGTCCCCAACGCCGGTCCGCGGACCCGTGCGACCTGGGGAACAACCCTTACCGGGCCGCTGGTTGCTGGGTGCCGCCATCTTTTTAGTAAAAAGCGCTTCTGGTGAGCTTTTCCGGTAGAAAGCTCACCGGAAGCGCTGTTTCGTCATAAAAAGATGGCGGCGCCAGCGCTCGATGAGCTTTTCCGGAGAAAGCCATTTCTACCCGAAAAAGCTCACCAAGCGTAGCGCCTATCTTTATGATGACTAAACAGCTCCGGTGACTCACCAAGCGCCTTTTCGTCATAAAAAGATGGCGGCGCCCAGTTGACGCCTGTACCGCGGCGCCCAGCTGATGTCGGAACCGGGCCGCGGCGTCGAAAAGGTTGGGGATCCCTGCTCTAGATTTCTCCCATTACCTCCTCTCATAAAAAGTCAAGTTTCTTATTCGTATATTCAGAATTAATTCACGCTTGAACGGGAGCTGGAAAGTCTTGGCCACCTTCCTCAAACTGCCACGCTTCATGTGAAAACTGGCTGCCGATTATTACCTGGTTTCCTGGCTTGACCAAGCGCAGGGCAGCTTCGGCACAGAGGTGAGCGGCTTTTATGACATCAGCTTTGCGACCTGTTACTGGAGTTTCCTAAAATGGGGAGAGAAAATAATAATACAAAAGCATTCATTTTAAAAGTGAAAAAAGAGAACTTTCTAGCTGACATGTAAGAAATAAACCTTAAAACTTATCAGATTTAAACATTCTGTACAGAATTTAGCTGCACTGTACATAAAAGATATAACCTGGCTAAAAGTGATCCCCACCCCCCCGACTTTCATGACTATATGAACCTTCATCTTGATTAGGCCCAGATGCACTGCTACATAAGACCTGAAAGACATTTGGGGTCCACAAGATATTATTTTCCCCAGTGCCCTTCTGATGCCAGATTAATACATCCTATGATTCAAAAATCTTAACTGCCAAAAAAGAGAAATAATAATCCATATGGCCATTATTCTTTATTAGACTGACTGAATTATTTCATTGTGTCCACTGGAGTTCGATAAATGTAATAAATTTGAATGAATGAATGAATGAATGAATTCAGAGATGCCCTATTGCTATATCTGCAGCAACTGACTGGAAGAACAAAGGACATGTTAATGTAACACAGCATGACTCATTCTTAATCTTTTATTATTCATTACCATGTTCTGTCCTATCTGTGATTTTAATAATTTTGATATCTTTTTTTCCCCCCTGACTGCCCTGGTCAAACTGAATAGGACAAATCCTTCAAAAAGCTGTAATATATAATGATCTGATCAATCAATATAGCTGTTTGCTCTTTGGGTCAGTGATAGAGATCAACACTATACACGGATTCAACTGCTCCCATTAATAGAGGCAGCCATTGGCAGATGGTATGTTCACTCAGCATAAACATTTTCAATAAGAAATGTCACTAGAAGCAAATTGCTTGAATAAAAACCTTAAGCATGAACCTTAAGCAAAAGAAAACCTGAATGCCATGGTTTCACAAGACTGTAACATGGTTTATAGTTATACAGTCACTGCAGCCAGCTTGATCTCAGATCATGTTTGTGAACTACCTTTCCAAAGTACCTAGGGGACTTAGATGTATTAGAGAGACTGGCTGAGCCAGGGGGAGGAGTCAAAAGGGGACTTAGTCTAGAAACCCTTCCATGTTCTGTGCTTGACTTTGATACATTTCTTTTTGCCCTTGGCTTTATATTTGATCTTGGCTTCATTCCCTGCCTCTTTAGCAGTCTCTTCTAGCCCAACTGCCAAAAAGCAAGGCAAGAGAGAGCAGCTGATGTCTTGGGTCTTTAAGAGCATTTGTTGTTGACAGGTACCTAAAGCTCCACTGTGTTCTTTGCCTTTCTAATTATATTTTAGACTTTTTTCCACTAAGTGACATCAGGCCTGGTCTTCTCCTGTGGTACTAGGTTTAGCTTTCCCTGGCAAGCTCTTCAACCTTCTTTTCCTGACAACAAAATTAGTAATTGGATCACTGTTTTCCCCAAGATCCCGCTACGGGTCCTCAGGTCACACCACTTCCTCATGTCTGCTAGAGTTTGTGGCTGTTGTCTACGCCATCGCTCTGCCATACTCATTCTGGCCTTCTCTGACTTCTTCCTCTCTGGCCTGCCCATAGGCCTCCTCTTTTCTGTTGCTGCTTCCCAGGCTAAAGTAGTTGAGCCCTTTTGAAAGGTCATCTCCTCTTCCGTCCCTGGGCAGACCCTTTAAAAAAGAGACACCCGAGAGAAAGGCAGGGGCATTTCCACTGCTGTGGCCATCCTTTTGGAACTCCAGTGCAAGCTCTACTTAGGGATGCTGTTTATATAAATTCCCTTTATTAGAACAAATCCACTTTGACTGTTTGTGATTTCTCAAAGCTGCATGCAGATCACTTACTTTCGATGCCTCAAGGACAAAGGTATGTGCTACATTTGCTATGAAGCCATCCACATGGACTCCCAAGTCACTGCAACACAAAGAGGGGGAAAAGCTTTAAGTGTTTATTCAAATGAGAAAAAAAGAATGATTCCTGTGACCTTCTAAAGTTTAAATGTTGTGCGTAGAAGATACTTGTTCTCAAACATACTATAGTAAAACCAACAGTTCACTCCCTGGCAGCTAACCCAACAATTTGGCAAGCAGGGCACAGCTAACTAACTTTATTCTGCCTCTGTCATGGGAAATCCACATTATGTCAATAGCAGTGCTGCGCAGTATGTCAGTGATACATTTCTGAATCTCATAGAGGCTTGTCTTGTATAGCTCAGTTCGCTAAATGAATTAAGTAAAAAAACTAGCCAAAAAATGAATAAAAGGCACTTACATTTTGATTAAATCACCATCTTTAAGGATATAATCTTGGTCACTCTTCAAGGGCGAGAAGTGACAGACACAGTTATTTACCGATATACTTGTGGGAAAGGCAATACCTACAGAAAAAGAGAGCAGCAGTAAGTTCACACTGGTCCTGTAACGTGTGTGTGTGTGTGTGTGTGTGTGTGTGTGTGTGTATGCAAATTTTATCACTTTACTATTAGCGACTTGGTTTTGCTTATCCAGTTTTAAAGCAAGACCAAAATAAATGGAGTCATACTCTGGATCTTCATAATTCAGAAACTTTAACTGCCCCACAAACTGCTCATTTGAATTTTTTTTTCCTGCTGACTGTGAGCGTATAGTATTTACTAAAGCTGCACAAACTTGTCTTGTAACAACAACTTCTCTGGGCTTGGTCAGTATTTAGAGACAGACATTTAAGGTGTAACCAGCAATAGCTGAAGAAGCATAAACTATTTTTCCAGACTCTTCCCAAAGATTACAATGCATGTGATGAAGCTACCTCTTAGTCAAGAGGTAAAGGCCAATTCAATCATTCTACTGCTGTAATCTTATTGCATGCTCAGATGCTCAGAACAAAACCCTGTTTTGTTCAATAGGGTGGTCTTCCAAGTGTGCACTGGTTTGAAACACCACAATATATTATTCTCTGGAACCAAAGAAAAATCATTCAAGATACTGACTTAAATCAGGAACCCCATTTCCAATTACTTCTGAATACATAAGCCAGATACTATTAATCTTTAAATAAGCTAACATTCTTTGCCTCCAAGACTGACAACATTTATGTTACTTTAAAATCCCTAAGAACATTGATGTGGTTTGATTTCCATATGTGAGCATAATTTAAGGTGTTGATTTATTTAAAGCCCTTCATGTCTTAAGATCTGGGTACCTCCAGGACTGTCAACTTCCACTGGTTTCTGCCCTTTCACCAAGATTTGGAAGG